>NW_010205670.1:13033-28273 GCF_000695765.1 Mesitornis unicolor
TCTTTCCCCCTCCACCCCTTTCCTTGCTTCCTCCTATTCTTTTCCCTCCTCTCTGCCCTCTGAGTTGGCTCCACAATAGCAATAAATCAGTAAGGAGCAGTTTGAAACTTGAACATACCACAAGGTTTTTCCTTCTCCACAGCTGAGTTTCAGAAAAGTAAGAGCTGTGTTAACCCAAAACTCAAGTAACACCAAGCTTGAGCTCTGTGGGTTTTTTCCTTGTTGGGGGGAAGAGAAGAAAAAAGCCTTGGAAGCTTAAAGCTAGAAGCCACATTAAAAGCTGAGACAAATCACTGAGAAAATGCAAATATAGAGCAAGGATCCCTAGTTCTGAGGCATTTGGAGAGACCAGCTGAGCAATTCTTATTTCCAGCAGTCAAAATTGTTTGGTTTTTTTTTCCTTGCAAAATGCATGCTTGGTGCACTGCCCAGTGCTGTACATCCATACCACTTCACAGAACTCTGATGAAGGAACAAAGTACATGGGACTGAAGAAACCCACCACAAACCCTGCTGCTGTCTTACATTCATACACTAAGAGTGAACCTCACATTTTAACAACAGCTTACATCCTAGCTGTAAGATAACAGATAATCAAGTACCATCCCTTCATAGGCTACACTTGAACTGCAAAGCAGAGATGCTGGTGGCTGAAAACAGCATTTAGAGTGTGGTGAAGTCTGGTTAACATACTCACAGATGTATTCCTGTGACTCAGTAACAGCCAGCAAATTCCAGGCTGATATTTGTGAGAGACAGCACTTTTCAGAGCTTCCAGTGAAACTGGACAGCAAGTACCCAGTCCCATGCCCCAGATCTGCCCCTCAGATTAGCACGAAGTTGTCCCCTCTGAAGGGCTGGCTTCCACATATCAAAAGGGAGAACCAACAGAGCACATATAGCCAGTGGGACTAGTAAGAAAACACTGCGAAAGTACAAGAGAAAAACTTCATAGAAAGAGTAAAACTTCATAGAAGTGTTTTTCTGCAGTAGTTATAGCCATCTGGAAAGCGACTTTTACTTTTTCCAAAACCATGCCTAAAACCAGCAACTCCAGCTAGAAGTTGGACAGCTTCTCTGCAGAAGTAACAGCGTCCACCATATCATATTGCACTCTGCATCAGCTGTGGCCCAGAAATGCCCCTCTAGTCATCAGAGGACAGAAAAGTACGCAGTGTATTTAAGTTAGATGTCATGGTGTACAGACTCCCATTGGTGTGACACTGGACTAAGCATAAAGAGAAACCTAGGGTGTGATTCAGGCTATGTAAGACAGTCACCCTATTGCTGGTGCCTGTAGGAGCCGATTTTAACATAACTGCCTACGTTACCTACCCAGTGAGAAGAAGGTAAGAGGTTTTGAAGGTCTTCAGAAGACGATTGTGTGTTTACTATCAGACACCTATGCCAAATGAAGAAACAAAACCCACATGAAACACCTTCCCCACCTCCACAAACAGAAAAAAGTGACAACATCTTTCTGGAGTAATTCCATCTCCTGACAGTAAACCTAATGGCTTGGGCTGTGCAATGGGCTGAATTATAGATCAGTAGGATTTATTTATTTTATTTTTCTATACTGCTCAGCCTCCTCAGTACATCCTGCAAATGGGATCTACCCTGATTAACAAGCTAGTCACTCACTGTCTTAGTAGTAGTAGCAAAATTTTAAAAAGGCTATCAGAGGGGAAAAAAAGAAAATTGCTGCATCTCTTGCAAAATAATCATACCTTTAGAACGCCTGATTCTTCACATGATAAAAATAATTCTTCTCACAAAACCATTCCTTCTAACAACTATCAGCTAGGACATTTTACAACAAAGTTCTGGTCTGACAAACTTTACAACTCAGGATCTGAACAGCAAGTGAGTATAAAGAGAGACATACATATCTGAATCCAATTGAGCATCTTTCTAAAAGCAGTATTTTCTTTGTCATTTCCTTTCTGACACGTATTAGTGTTGCTCTAATTTCTTCCTGCTTGAAGCAGCCTGCCCTATTCCCATCATATTTTCAGCATCACAGTCTAGTTGTTTAATCTCACCTCCACAGCACACCTGGGTAGCCCAGGTCAGCCAAACTGGAGATATCAGGGTGTCCTACTAGGAAACTGGCTTAGGACAAGTCTTCCTCTTGTCCCTGGGAAATGAGCAGTTTGCACTTAAGCACAATGTTACAAAATTTAATTATGTTCTGGTCTATGTTAATATCTCAGCCATGCTAGCTTGGTGAATAAAGCATTGTTTGCTCCCAAGTTTCCTTCCACACCTTACAGAATTCCATGTTCCAACTACAGTTCCCCAAGTCGCATCCCAATGTGACATTCAAGCAGCACACACCTTGGCGCTGACCTGTCACTCACATGGGACAGTGCAGCTAAAAAAACTTATTATGTAGTAATTCTTGGATTAGGGGCAGATTTTTAATTTGGTTTGGTTTCTTCCTACTTTCTTACTGATGGTCCAGTCAAGTAATTTAGTACAGGCCTTGGAAGACACAATCAAGTTCTTATGTCAGCATGATCCACTAGGACTGCACACGCCAAAAAAAGGAAAATCTAGTGATAAGAACATCACTGGAGTTACAAGAAACTACTGGCAGCGTCTTCTGCCTCCAACTTACTGCACAGCTGAGCAGCTCACAGTTTAGTCACTCCTCAGACATACATCAGCCGGTACCCACCACATCACACAGGCGGGTGGGTGGCTGAGCAGCGCATTAGCTGCCTGAGCACATGCTTTCCTTCTCCCTCTGCAGAGTGAGAATCAGCATCTGCAGTATTTTCAGAGGTGTAATGTATTAGTCTCAACATCAGCTCCAGCTCAAATCCTTTCATGATATGACTATTGCATAGTAATGCTTCCTGCTTTGGTGTTTGTGAGTTTTTCCCCCCTACCCACATTTAACAACATTTGCAGTGTAACACACATACCCGTTTACTGCAGAAAGCAAAAGCGCAGTAGCACCCATCTGCACGTGGCAGAGACCGTGCATAACGCCTCCGCAACAGCCAAGGCTGAAAGACCAAAAGCAAAGGCTGAGGCGCTAAGGCAAGCAGAGACAGCAGAAAAACCATAAGGGGAAGCAAGGAAAGAGCACAAGTCCACCAACAGAAACACTCCCTTCAGGGTTGTAGCTGCACTACAGCTGTCCCGATAGCAAGCACTGATAAGCACAGACCTTTGATTTCAGGAACACGCAGAGGAACGCTATTTGGATTTTCTCCATGTTGCTTTGTACACTTGAGCACAGCTTGTAAAAATCAATAGGTGTTGGGCCCTGGTTTATTGCTTCTAGTTTCCATTTAGTTTCTTGCTCATACTTATTGATTAACAGTAGTAAATTAAGATGCTTTTGGAGCTTGAACTACAGTTTTTCTTTCCTCGTTTATAACAAAGCCTTAAGAACAAACTACTGGCTATTCTACATTTGGAAATGGCTTTCCCTGACAATTAATTCATTTAGTAATGACAGTATGGAACCAGTTAGGACTTCTTGGATTTTTAACTTTTAATATTATGGAAGAGACTTGGCTTCTGAGTTACCCAAGCAGAGTAAATGCTAAAAGTGAAAGGAAAATACCAACTCAGTATAGAATAAGCTATCCAAAACACAATTTAAATAAAGCTTTTCTAACATTGTATCAGCATCATTGATTTGAACTGAAAAAAAATATTAAAAAGCATGTTGCCTTACATGTCACTGCATCATGAAAACTGAAAGGACTCAAGTTGGTCCTCCTTCACAGCCTCCACATACCCACATAACTCACCCGGCTGAAGAGGGAACCCCTCAGGTTATGATTAGGCAATGCAAAAACTCTCAATGTGAACAGAGTACTGGACTTTGTTATAGATTTGCTATGCAGTGAAAGTGACAGCCTACTCACAAGATAGAAATTACCTGCTAACATTTTTGCATTGCCTCTCAGCACACCCAGACCATATTAACCCCTTCCCCAAATTAGCACACATTGCAACAGGTACTCAGCTGTGGTGTCTTGGTACATCACACACTGCACATTCATAGGAGCAGTTTCGTTTTGTGGCTCTGTGCAAGCCACCTGCATTCTACTTGGCCTGCAACTCCTACCGGCTCACACATGTGGGCAGAAAGGACACCAAAACGCAACCCTCATCACACACTTCTCATGGGTTGCAGTGCTGACCTGCTTACTAGCAAAGCACATGCTGGGCACAGGGATAGAAAACACGTATTTATTCTTCATAGCTTCCCAGCAGAGAGATCTGGTATGGGGCATCAAGTGAGGGAAATTTGCACAGGTTTATTCTAGCAATGAGGAAAAAAAAATATTTCTAGGGCAGCTTAAGTTTGTGGTCATCATTCTAGGGGTTTATAAAGATGACCTTTAAAACAAACCAGTCAAAAAAAGAAGAGCTTTCTTTGGTGAGGCTTGATGGTTTTTAAAGGAAATTAGTAATATCAAAATTAAGTCATTTTACTCCTTCTTAAAGAAAATAAAGCAGCAACACATATTTAAAGGACTGATAGATACGATATATTCCCTAAACCACTTCATATGAGTTCCTTCCACAAGACCAAGTGATCAGTTCATTGTCTAAAAGGTGACTACAGTTTGTCCCACGAAAATACCCATGAAACCACTAACAACTCTTTGAAGACATGCCCATCCCTACATAAAACACCTACTTCAAGCCTCTCACATTGGACAGTTACGCCTGAAAAAACCTCAAACGGCTGTTTGATGCTCTGCACTGTCACAGCCAGTTTACTAACATTAATCAAGCAAGCTACCTCAAACACTAAGTCATGTCTTGTTCCATACCGTGGGATACCCACAATAGGGTCAGTATTGCCCTCAGACTACAAACTCATCCATGCAGAAGATTTTACTTTTTCTTTTATGTTTCCATAGTGCATGCTGCAGGGGACCACAGGTTTCAGAAGTTAGGACCAATGCAAAGTTATAGAACACTTTAACTAATAGTAATATCCTTGGAACTAAATTCTCTGCCTCAGAAAATGGGTAAGTGGCTGAATTTAGCAGACAACCATTTTCCCTAGAGCCACAGGGGTATCAGGAAGCATCTTTGAAACAGTATTTCTCCAAGTAGTTCTGACTCCTGTAGCTTCCTCCCTTTTGTATGCAGCCTAAAAAAAGCAGAACTAATCCCATCAGTCATTTAACATTATTTCAATGTTAAACAAAGCAGAGGAGCTCTAGTAACTTTCACTGGAAGAAGTTATTATTAAAAAGGCTGAATTAAAAAACAGTAGTTAAGGATATTCTACACTTTCCAGAGGCCATGTGTTGAACATTTTAGATAGCAGGAATCCTTCCAAGTTCAACTCATGCTTTCCCAAACCAAACAAGACAGAAACCGCAGAAGCCTGCCTGCTTTCCAGCTTCTGGGAAGATCACAGATCTCATCATTCATTATGGTCCCAGCCAAGAAACGTGGTACACACACACACAAACCACCCACCCGGCTCCTGAGACATACCCCTCTATTTAAAGGGAATCCACTGTACAAAGAAATGAATCTTTTTTGGTAAGTTCTGTAATTGTTACTTTTTCCTATTTAATGGTCACCATAGTGTTTTATGCTAAGACTGTGAAAGAGCAGCCACAGTGGTCTGACATACCAGTTTAAAATAGAGATGTCTGGAGAGGAATTGCTCCAGAGCTTCTAAACTAAACATGGATTGCAGCCCACTGCTTAAAATTAGCTTTTGTGGTTTGTTTTTTGATACTCCTAGTAACAAACTCAATCTGATTGCTCTCTTTTGCTTGACTGAATTTCACCTAGCAATCTAGAAGGCAAATAATAGATATTTCATTTAAAATATGGCTATTAATGTTCCTAAAGATAGCCCATCATATGAGTAAGCTGTATCACAGGCCTGAAATCATTCACTAGATTTTACTTTGTGTCAAATGACAATAAGTGCCTGGCTAGGAGTTATGCTTTTAGGATGAAATAGTTTGTCAATATTAAAACTAAACAGGAAGAAAACTTTCAGAGAGAAGGAACTGAACCCTACAATGTCTTTGAATTCCTATTCAACATTTAATGAAAAGAACCCCACCAAATAAGAGCTTATCCCTCAAATGTATCCTACATTTGTCCTGAAATCCTTGGTTAACCTACATTGTCTGCTAGCACAGTATTTTGCCTTAGTTAATTGGCAAAGGCCACCCTTTAGTTTCTTTCCAGCAGGAAATCAATTAAATAGATTCATGAGCAAAATAGCCCTACTTTAAAAACAAACAAGAGGAAGGAGTACAGTAGCTGGCTGCTGCCTCTCCAAAAGAGTTGGAACAAGGCATCTGTTTAAAAACTGAAGACACAAGGGCAGTGCATCTCCTTTACACTGGTCAGCACAAATGGGAGCAAGAGCACCACAATTTGTGCTAAAGTGCTTAATGGGCTTCACATCTCATTTAGGTGGGAAAGGTCAGAGCACAGCAGTGTAGGAAGACCTCACAATGCAACAGAAAATGAGAAATTCAGCATTTCTTTAATCCATACAAAACTCTGTTCTAAATGGAGAAAAGGGAGAGGTTTGCACCAGACTTACTGCACCAGCTGTAAGCCAAGGCGATGATAAGCTTTAAGCCTCTGAAGTCTGACAGCTAAGTCACGCTGCTGAGTTAATGGGGAGTTTGGGAATATGACTGACAAAGCAACTAGGCCAGTAACCGAGTAACTACAGGGACATTTGTAGTCTATCTATTCTTTAAAAGAACAAAAAACCCAAACACCACTAATGAAGGTCTATAGAAAACAGTGAAAGTGAGAGGATGTGCAGACTAGGAAACATCCAAATACAAGATTTAAAAACATGTAAAGCATAAGCTGACCACATGGGGCTCCTAACTATGTGGTTGTTAGCAAACAAATAAAAGTTACTAACCAACTGTAAAAATGCCTGATAAAGATTACAAAAAAAAAAATCAGTAGAAACAAAAAAAATAATCACGAAGCAATATAAAAGGAACTGATCATTTTCACAGAAAAATAGCACTAAAACATGAATTCAGGCTGCTGGGGAGAGACCTCTTCCCCCAGACGCTGCTCAGCAATGCGGGCTCTTGCACTTGGGCACAACACTTCACTACTGAAGTAACAAACTGGACTTAACTTCTAACCATAGGTTTACATCAACTGAGCTGGGCAGAGGAGGATGCACCAATACCTGCTAGTGACCTGAAATAACCTGGAGGCCTTAGCAGTGGTCACAGACAGATGGAAAAAAGCAGGCAAAGTGGCAGGTAGTGTAAAAAGTAATAAAATTATCCCATGTCACAGTCAGTCTGTACTTTCGTGCTTTCTTTACTAATACCCAAAATGAAACAGTTTATTCTGGGGAGACTGGCTTTGTGTTTGGGTTAAAGAAAGCATGGTTGAAAAGCAGGCGTTGTGCTCAGAACAGCAAGTGGTGAGGTCTGAGAGGGCTCCAAGTTCCTGGAGAAGTTTCTTCCACAGCCCCAAGAAAACTACTTTGCTTGTACAGCTCAGCTTGTGCCGGTGACAGGCCAGTCACCAACCTGCTTTCTTCTCAGCCCTGGGCCCTAGTCTTTACAGAAGTGGGAAACAGCACCTCAAAATTATGACAGAGATATTAAAAGAACTACTGATTAACATGGCAAGCTGCAAATCAGCTTTTTACCATGATGGCAAAGGAAAAGGATGGAGCTTATAAGTCTCCTCTCTGAGATGCAGAGTTCTTTGGCAGCTTCATCCTCACTGGCAGTTCTTATCTTGCAAGACACTTTCAAGCCACTTTATAGGAAAGTGAAACTGAATTGAGGCATGCAGAAAGCAAGGCAGAATTAAAGAGAAAAGAAAGAAAAGCTGAAATTCTAGCTTTTGGGGTAGAAGGAAGATTCAGTAATATTGAGATAAGAGCAAACACTGAGGGAGCTTTTGAACCAGCTTCACTTGGCAGGAGATGGGATCCATACATACAAACAGAAGGAAAGACTGAACAGCAAGAGAGACCCCAGTGTAATGTCTGACTTCGGGGAGGGGGAACAAAATTTCTTAACTAATGTTGTAAATGAATGTGTAACCTGCATTCAAAAGCAGCAAAAAAAAAGTGGAAGTTCTGCTTGTGAAAACTTAGGAACTGACCTTGTTATGCTGCAATGAGACCCTTTTGCACAAGGCAGATGATTGCTACAAGGACTGGTATGCAGTGGTTGCCTTACTCTTCTCTCTGAGGGTCAAAATACACAACAGCAGACAAGTGTCTTGACTCGTGCCTCTTCCTCTACTTCATATGTTGCCAGTACATTCCAGAATATTTAAGTACTGGAATTCTACTGCTTCTCCCTGTTGCTTTGTGCATCTGCAGTAGTCAGTGTCCCCTATTTCCTTCTCACTCACCGAACAAGAAGAAAAAAAAATTACCTATCCAACTCCATGGACTCTTCCAATCCCTTCTGAACAGGGAAGCGGCCAGTGACACAGGACATGGAACAAACTATTCAAAAAGCCAATTTCACATATGCACAGAATCTGTCCAAGTAGTAAACATTTGTAGTCAGATTTCAGGCCTACACTATGCAAAAAAAGGAAAGAAATAACTTCCATTTAGGCTTCATCATGTAGTACAACCCCAACACATCTTATTCAATCTGAACTTACTAGAAACTAATACCAGATTAAAAAAAAAACCTCAAACACCCAACAACCTAGCAACAACAAGAAGAAAAAAAAAACAACAGAAAACCAACTAAGAATTAAAAGCCTTGAAAGCTGAAAAGCCCTTACCTGGTTAAAACCATTCCATGTTGCTCTGCACAAGCCTCAGACCTGCACATACAACCAACCAGGCAAACAAAGATGTATAGGAAAATTTTGCTCACAAAAAAAAAAGTTATTTCCCACCTTCAAACCTTTCTTTGCTACTGGGGAGATTTTTTTTTTTGTGGAATAAAACCGATAAAGAGGTTTAATTTTACATCCTGTTTCATGATCTGTAATTAAAAACAAATTTTAATTTGTGGCTGTCACCACAGAATGAGTTTGTCACCTCTGCAGTAAAGTTCTTCCTTCTTGTCACAGGCGGAAAAAACATTACTTGACTTTTGTAAGCAGATTACATTTACAACTTTATTAAACTTCATTTTTGCTATCAAAGTTTCTTATGTTGGACTGAGCCAAGCTATGCCTTTGGCTACTACTATGAAACATAATACTAATGCAAATTATGAATATGTCACTGGAGCTACATCATCCACACTGCACACTTGTCACTAAATTATGGTACACTGACTCAGTTATAGAGGTCTTGGCTGCCATTAGGGTTACAGACAGCTTCTGAGAAAAAACTATCTGAAGCAAAGCCAAAATGTTTTGATTGCTTCCTTCCACAGTGAAATGAAACATTATAACTATTTGAAGGTTATAAACAATGAGACAGAAATAAACAACTCCATAAGAAAGCCCAACAATTTCAAGCCAATACTGGATCATTAGAGAAGAATTTTGCCTTTTACTGGCAAACTCTGACTTTCCCCATCTGCTCCCTTCCCTCCCTGCTAACGAGCAGAAACAACCTACATCTATGAAAGCATCTCCAAAGATGATGAGACACAAGGTTTTCTTTAGATGCTTAGGAAAGATGAGTTCTGCACTATGTTCACTATCACTCTGGCAGTAGTGGTGAGCTCTTGCCTCCTAAATAGGGAAAATCAGATGGCAACATTGTTCTGTTTTGTATTAATAGTTTGAGCTATGTATGGCATGTTCTTGTTCATTATGCAAATACCTCATGATCATCCGTATGCCACAAATATTTTCCAATGCAGACCTCTGCCAGGATATGCTCCATTTCAGTAATCCTTCAAGCCTATTTCAGTGAAATCTGTTCGGCGGGCAGCAGGAAGATTCAAAAACTCAAGGCACATTTCAGCTACATATGTGCATGAGATGTCAGAGCTGTTCTCACACTGATCACAGAAGTCCACAAAAGATTGTACAAGCCCACAGTTGTTTCAGATTTGCCAGAACAATGACACTAAACTGAGTTTGCACTTTAAGGAAAAAAAAAAAGAAAACACCAGCTCTGCATGCTTTGATAGACTGGACACAGGTCCTAATAGTACTTCACATAGACTTCTCAGAAAATGGGATACAGTGCCTGGAGAGGTTTGAGGATCTTTAGAAACCTCAGCAGAAGACTAAACAGGAAGGCAAGAACAAGCTGCACTGTTGATGACACGGTGGGGAAAGGGTGCAGAGGCAAACTGCGGTGCCTGAGGGCCTCTCCGGGAGAGGGATGGAGAGCTGAGCTCAGAGAAGGAGGCAATGGGACCATGGCTTATTTAGCTTGCACACAGAGATCCAAAAGAGATATGGTCACTCTCTGAATACACATGATGCAGGGTAATGTCTATCACATATTGGGAGAGGAATTATTTAAGCTAAAAAGACATCATTGACCACAAGGGTAGACATGTATAAACCGTCACTGTCCATTTATTACAAAAACTTTCTTCAAGTTTAAGTATCAGAGATGCATGATATTTCTATTACAGTTTGCCAGAAGTAAATGGAGCAGAAATACTGATTACTTGTAAGTTGAAAGTACATGAAAGAAATTATACTATCTACAGCCAACCTGTGAGGGAACCAAGAAATTCCTTCTACTTCTCCATATCTAAATTTTAAATCAACTAGTTAAAATAAAAAGAAAATAATGAACCTGCACAATTGCTTTTTGACCCTCAACTTGCTTTTTAACCAACAGTTACAGAGAACAGTATCAGACATTTTGGTTTTAAATGAGATTTAATCTCTTCCTTTTTCCCCCATTTTGGTTTTCCTGCTCATAAAGAAGATGAGACAAAAAAGATTTTTTCACTTCATGCTAAAAAAGTGAGCAGAAAAAAAACCCAGCTGAAAAATATTTCAACAAGCTTCATAATTAAGCAGAACTACTTTACACTAAGACATGTTACTCAAGCTGACCATACAGCTTATTACATTAAAACATCAATATTTAAATTCAAGCCAATGAGGGCATGATTATGTTTTCTTCACAAGAGGTTTTTCCTCTGATCAGAAAAAGTCGAGCAAGAACATAATTAGGCTTTGATAATTAAGCCAAAAACATGGGTTTCAAAGGAAAGGAGAAAAAAAAAATCTACCAGTTTAAGTATGTCTTTTCAATACTATTTCCAGAAGATGCATGCATGAGAAAGTAGCATTGCTTGGGAAAATGGAAAGCTACCAACAGCAAATCACAAGTTCAGGCAAATGAAGAATCTAAAAATGTCATTATTCCTGCATATAGCCATGTATTAGACTAAGCATAATGCAGCACTTCCAGCTCTTGCTATAGCTACAAGATCATCTTTTCCAAACCGCAGAGAAATGTACAGGCTTTAATTATTTAAACAGAATATTTATCGCCTTCTACAAGGCAGGAAGATAAATATGCGCTAATTTTTTTTATTGACTGGAAATGCATTTATCAAATATACCAACAATTTGCTATGGAGTACATATAGATCTGTAGCAATCTCAAGAAGGAAATAATTTTTTATTACATCACTTCATTATTTGGAGTACAGATTTATGTTTAAAACTGAAAATGGAGTACTGTGGGACATTAAACAATGAAATTAAAAACCATATATGAAAGCAAAACAGGGTTTGTTATAGAGATATAAGGATATATATATATTATATAGAAATATAAAAGCCTAGTGAACCCATTTTAGGAAGTACCTTAAAACTGTGCTTTGAACAATTAATAAATTGCATCAAAACAAGTTGTCTTGGACTTCGATGGGAAGTTAATTAGAATGCAGAAGTTTCTGTTTTCCTACATTTAATTGCTAAATGAACCAACTCCTTTAGTTATAGAGCTCCATAACTAAAAGCAAACTTTGACAAAATCCCTTCTCCATAGTCATTTGGGCTGTGTGATTTTTATGGGGGAACAACAGCAGTTCTGAAGAGTGCAAGACCCATCTCAGGCACTTTATTTTCACTCCCAGGTCCTGTTGGCGTAGGAGTCCCATGAAAGAGCGGCTGCATTGAAAACAGCATCTGCCTGTGCCCAGGCCAAGCGCTATCGAGAGAGTCAAGGCAAACGCCTACCACAACAAGCTCTCCTTTGTCAGTCACATGGATCCCATGAGAAAGCACCAACCAGTCTAGGAATTTGGCTCAAGGTAGAGTCAGACAAGTCTGAAAAACAGACAAAGCAAGGGTCAGTCTTTATTTAGATTGACCGTATAAAACCGGAACTAACAGCTCCATTTTGCCAATAAGCTTTTAGAAGTGTGTGGTAGCGAAAGCAGTCTTAGTGAAGAAGGACAAAATTCAGCTCTTAACCCTTTCTACTCTCTGCACTTACTGGCTCAGTTTGTACTTATCTTGGGAAGATTAGTCTCATCACACAGATTTTTTTTTAATGCAATGGATTTCCAAGTCTCAAGAAAAAAAAACAAACAAGAACTACAAATTCTATGAAAAAACCCATCCAAAACATGTTACTATTATCTTACATAGCTGCAGCCCTCATGATCCAGAACTTCAGGAAAACAGACTCTGAAGGATCACAAATTGTATCCAGCACTAGGTTCAGAGACTTCTTATACTCAAAACCAACAGTGAATTACAACAACTTTCCACACACTTAGCAAAGCATCTCTAGAAACTGTCCCAGTAAAACATACGTACAAAAGCACATGCAGAGCCCACTACTTTGAGCAAAATCTGTCTGTAGGCAGAGCATTTTAATAAATGTGATGAGATGCCAGAGAAGAGGAGGAATTCAGAACACAGCAGTTGGCAGGAGTCCTACTTTCACTTCAAGCTATTTTACATTTTCAGACGTATCCAACAGTATTAGTTCTGAGAATTTCTTAGCTCAGATCCTTTTCTAGTGAATACTCAGAAACCTATATCCTTAAACTGATTACACAGATTTTTAGCATAAAACCAATCCTTCGGTCAGTCTGAAAAAGGTAGCTTTGGAATTAGTTTAGAGCTAAACATGCAAGATTCTGGTCTTCCTTACTCATCCTAAGTTTTAAGGAACATGCTATTTAAAAATACTTGTAATTATCAAGGCGTGCATTAACCTCTGGAACTTCTAAAAATGAGCATTTAGTTTCTGCAGCATTCTCATCCTCCACTCTCTGATTTCCATTTAGAGAGATGTAATATGGAACGAACATTAAACACTTCTAGAAAAAAGCAAAACAAACATTAGATAAAAGGAATGTCCTGACAGCTCAGAAAACCTGAACTTGAACAAGCTCAGATACATATGCACAGCAACATTTTAGGCTACTGAGTAGTTATTCGGCCAACTGTTAGGTCACAAAAAAGACGTTTCCTTCTCCTCTCTCACACATCCTCCTCATTTTAACCTTCCCCTCCTACTGGTTTCTTTGCCACAAATCCTGTTTGAAAGTTAGGAAATCTGACAAAATTGTGTTATTGCCTTCTTCCCACATTCTCTTGACATTTTAGGAGGAAAAATGTGACAAACAAAAAATCTGTTTTCACTGTAAAATAAAACAGCGTCCTGGAGCTTAGGGTCAGAAGGACCATTGGATGCATTAGCTTGTGTTAACCTGAACTCCACAAATTATTACTCATTTCCCAAGTACCCTGAAAGCAAAACAAGTAACTTATACATGGCTAACAAATACTGTCCAGGGACATGACCTGCCTTGGGCTGGACACTTCAAGAGATCCATCACTTTCTCTAATGGTGGGAAGGGCAATTTACCAGTTTGAAGAGTGGCAGGCATTCAACTTCTTTCCATATAGACCTTCAGCCACTGGTTCTAGCTATGGCTCTTGCTCTCTAAATGTGGAGAGGAGGAGGGAAATAAACAATAAAAATGGAAAGTAAAAGAAAGTTAGTACAAGATACTTCCTTGTCAAGGCAGCTAAGATACTCAGTCTCTTCTCATACTATTGGGGTATGGTTAGTGTTTAAGCTGTCTGCAAACTCTTCTCCTACAGCTCCACCACAGATGTTTTCCAGCAATTCTGCCAGGTCTTCATCTTCCTTAGCACAAAACTCACCCTGGCCAGTACTCTCAGTAATTGCATCAGCTTCATCCGACTCCAGCGTGTTCTGACCTCCTTCCTCTTAAAATAAGTCCCTTGCCAGCACTTCACTAACTACTCCACTAGTGCTACCTTCCTGGGCCCCTCTCTCCCACATCTATCCTTCAAAGGCAGCAGGGATCCTGAGGAAACAATTCCTTTTTTATCAGTAGCATTTGTCTCTCCTCTTGCTTTCTCCTAGGCAATCTCTTCCATAAAAATTCAGTTACCCTCTCTATAGAATAAAGACTCAGATTTACCTCCTAATTCCAGGCTCCTCTTTCTCCTTATCCAAACTGGAAATTTCAGTCTTCCTCGCTGACATTTCCTTGGAGATATCCAGCTACTAGGTCAGGCTTTACACAGAGGCAGACAAACCTCTTATCTCCCCTCCCACACAAGGCTTTCCCAAGAGACTCTTCCTTGATTAGCCAGTATCCTGCCAGTCCCCAGCCTGCAGGCTGATCATTGTATTCAGCAAGAACCTGCACTGCTAAATCCTGTACAAAGAACATGCATAATATACATAAAATGCATCCTTTTCTGTCTCATCTGTCAGACGCTCATCCAGGCACTCAAGGTCAGGCTTGAGGGGGCTCTGAGCAACCTGGCCTAGTTGTACCTGCTCACTGCAGGGGAGTTGGACTAGATGACCTCTAAAGGTCTCCTCCAACACAACACATTCTATGATCTTCCTACTTTTCTTGGGCTTCAACCAACAAAATTTGACTTTGAGAAATACTTCTCAAAGAGACATAAGCAATGGACCTCTCCCTACATGTCATCTTACTATTTTAAAGTCTTTTTTGCAATCTAATCCCTGAAAAAAAAAAAAACAAACAACCAAACCCAAGAAAACCCACAAAAACGCAAACTCCTCCTTCATAACTTTAATGACCTTCTCAGCCAGTGACACTGTCCTCCATCACCAACAGAGCAATCTACCTCACAGAAATGGACCAGACATATCAATCCATCTGACCTATTTTAGATATTTGTCTTTGGATGAGATGAAATCTGTCCTAAAATTATCTGGACAGGGATCCAATAATTAGGATATACAGACAAAAAAATATGCAAGATGTTCACACTCCACCCTTTCCACATTAAATCACTACCAGGATTTTGTTTCAGTGCTAATAATTCTTGTGGCTTTTTTTTTTTCCC
>NW_010205670.1:28304-41228 GCF_000695765.1 Mesitornis unicolor
CTACACCTCCAAAGGTTTTCCAAAGACTTTTTAAAGATGTGAAAAGCAGGATCAGATAAAGAATTTTAGTATTACTGTCATTAATGCCCTGCAAAAAGAAAAACATTTCTTTTGTAAATCCCTTCAGCCAAGGATTAAATTAGCCCTCTCTTCTCTCCACAACAGCACATTGGTAACTTAGAGCTCTGTATCCAGTATGTTCCCAGTACCTTTACACAGTTTCTGCTTTCCAGGATGCAGCCTTCCATACTATGGATATCCAGAAGACTTGTTACTGAGAAATCTGACTGAGAAATTCAGCCACACCCTGCACACCTACCTTTGGTTTTACTCATAAAAACAAGAAAGAAATAATTCTTTGTGACTGCTCACTTATTAAAATCTGGGAATGACAGACTGGTAAACAGCATAAGCAGCTTTTTTTTTTCCTTTGCCTAAAGCTTCTGTCTTACAAATGAAACTGCTAAATGGTATCTGGTCAAGGTCCAGTCTTTCTGGAGCATTTCAATTCCCAGTTTATTTCCCACAGACATCTACTTGTTTGTACTTCACAGTCAGCTGCTGCTCCATTCACCCGGCGTGCTTTTGCTGATGTGCTGCAATGGTTTTCCAAACAAGAAAGCTCTATTGTACAGAGCCACAAGCTGACAGGCAGAATTAGGAAGCCTGCGTCAGGCTCAGCACAGGACCAGTGACAGATGCAGAAAGAAAGGCTGTGGGATCTGCTCTGTATTTGTGTGACAGCCCATGGTTCATCTGTTTTTTGTGTCAGCCAAGAGTAGCTAGGAGGCACAAATGGCCGTGAAACTCTTCTCCCTCCGCTTCATCCTGTCAGAGCTGATGATGCAGCTCACAGCCCGGCAGCCACGGGGTCCAAGGACAAAAGCTAAAGGACATATAGGGAAAAGGATGAAGTTTGACAGGTAATATGCACAAGAAGGAATTTCAGCTTTGGATTCTCACTTTCACTTGTGGTGACAACATGTGATTATGCAAAACGTGATGTCCTCACCAGCCTTCTTAGCCTTGTCAGGAGATTGCATTTCATACAATCCTATGCTGTCACTGCTACAGAAAGGGGGAAGAACAGCAAGGCGAAAGATGAGATCCCTTGGCAGTGACAGCTCCTGCAGGAGCCAGAGGCACAACACATTCAAAGGGAATTTCTGCCGCACAAGGTACTTACAGGCCACAACCAAACCAAAGTTCCACGATCTCTGTGCCAGGGAGGTTACACAGAGTTATATCTTGAAGAACTTAAGTAGAACTTAAGCAGAACTTAAGCATACCTTTTAGTCAACAGAGAAGCACATACAAACTTTGGGTAAAGCTCCTTGCTGCTCACCATCAGCCCAATTCTGCTGCCATTCAAGCCAGGGGATGAAACTCCCATGGACTCCCTGAAGCAGTCAGAAGCTACCCAGCCACCACTGTTCTTCCCCTCCTTCTCTTGAGTTTACACTTCTCACATAATTTTGTCTCGGCAAGCATTATTTGGGTTACCACAGTTCAACAGTTATTTGTCTGACTGGTTCATGACAATAAGACACTTTTTATCAGATCTGGGAAGCTCTTTAAAGGCTTTTTACAGAAAGCAGCTACATGATTTCGTGAAGACAGAAAAGCTCAAAGCTAATGATAAAAGTTATTTTAATAGATCCATTCATACTAATACAGGACATACTGTGTGCTGAAAATATATTATGTTTCTAACATGATAGGCCAGAAGATTTAATTACTAGCTTTGCTTTGAACCTGACAGCTAGTGCTACTCTAACTCCTGGATGCACTTGCAAATCAGCCTTGTCATTTCAGATTTGTAAGAGGAGGTGGTCTTAACTTGGATTTAACTACCAGCTGTACTATCATATGAGCAGTAGAAAAGTACACACAATTAAGCCTTCATGAGAAGGCAACTCCCTCTGTCACACACACACCTGCTCGTTAAAAAGCTGGAATGGAAAATGTCTTCCCTGTATTTATTTTTCCCTCCAGTGAGGAACAATCAAAACCTACTGTTAGCATAATGAAATCAGCATTTCATATTTATATTACTGGAGAAGGTTTTGTAATCCTTCCAGAAGGAACTTCAAATACAGTGAAGCTGATGAAACACTGGATGGATTCCTAGAAAAAAGAAGATGTAGGCTTATCACACCACTCTGAAGAGTCTTAATACCATGTAGGAAAAAAGTGTTTTTTCCATGTGGCTTGCTAGTCTTATTTCTTAATGATAAATATTAAAATAATCTGACTACAAGATAGAAGTGCCAACTGATATAAATTAGTCTGAGTCTTAGATTTCTGTTCATCTCTCGGATGTGTATGAGAACATAAATCAATTTTTTAATTCCTCCATTTGCAAATATTTTTTTTAAAGTTACTTTTCACTAGAAGTACTAGAGAGAAATTAAACAGGAGTTTAAGGGCAGGTTCAGCCTGACCTAGAATTCCACGCAGATTTAACCTGACCTCATTTTGACAGTCAGTCACAAAGGGACGAGAGAAGTTGCTGCTCATCTCAGGTACTTTGAAACACAAAGACTTTGACTGGAGAAAAGGTAGTCATTTGGTGGTCTAGGGTTTATTTTTTTTCAGGTTTGGAGTTTTGTTTGTTTTGTTGTTTGGTTTGGGTTTTTTTGTTTTGTTTTGGTTTTTTTGTGGGTTTTTTTTGTTTGTTCCCCCCTCCCCCCCATGAAGTATATTTTCATTTCAAATGCCCTGGATTCACATTCCTACAGTCCTGAAGCACCTACATTACCCTTTAAAACCTGAGCACACAAGAGAAAGATATGGAGCAACTCCTTTTGGACTATGAATTGTCTACACAACGCACAAGAGAGGTAGAGGTTAACAGAGGTACAACAGTGTTTTGTACTGTCTACAGCCAGATGGGACAGACTTGGCAATAGTTTGGTCACTGCTGACTAGGAGTGAGCTATACAGTCAGAACAAAAACAGAAAAAGGAAGCAAGAAGACACTGACAGAAGTGTGTTATCACTATAGGCATACACTTCCTTATAGCCCCTGTATTTTGTGGGGGTACCATCCCTATGCCTGTTGGATTAGAACTGTCTAGTGACTGCCAGTGCTCTTCTCCGTTTCTTGTGTTGTACCAGCACATTTACCAAAAGTGCTGTATCAATTGAGAGGGTTATGGTCCTTTTGATAGAAAAGGGAGTTGGATATGCAATTTATTTTCTGCTTCTGCCTAAAGTTCCCCACGTAGCCTCAAAACCAAACCAACCAATGAACACATCCCTCTACACACAGGGGAATGCAGGGAGAGAGTTTAAAAGAAGATGGAAATGATCTGAACAAGAGCTGTCAGGAAGGAAAATACAGCTCTGTATACAGGGTACACAGCCCCTTCTCTGTGTACACTGCTACTCATTTATAGCATGGCATGCAATGCTGTAATTCATACCACCACAGTAGTCAAAGGTTCCCATTCAGCCTGGCTGCCTCCATGGCTAACACCAGAAAATCCTTCAAGAAGGCTCTGAAATAACTCACATCTTCCCTATGACACAGTACAGCTCGCTCATTTACAGACAGGCCAAGTCTTTACACATTCAGAGTTCATACACTGTAAAGATGCACCATCAGATACCCAATGCTCTTGTTCGTTTTGAGACAGATTGCCCTGAAGCAACTCTTCAAATATGTGTGCTTTGCATATGTGGTACTTCCCAGAATAGATGGCATCTGCCAAAACACAATGCATTGAGAGGAAAACCATTATATTGACATTATTATCTTCTGAAGAACTCATATTTTGTTTCTTTGACAGTTCCATTATATTACTTAATTGTTAACATCCATAGGAAATGTCAACACTTGAAACAGCGAGTATTTCTGGAAATAATTTATGCAAACTATCCTTATTTCAAAATATCCTCATTTCCTTGTTTCAGTGTACTGAATGGCTGCTGAGTAGGAAGAAAAAAATGAAACTGGAGGAGAGTTTCTTTGTATTATTATTATTATTACAAAAAGTAACTTGTTTTGAAGAAATACAAGAACAGTATATTTAGAAAAAAGTTCTTAAGCAAATCAGGAAGTCGTTTCTGATCTGTGCAGCCTTCTAGCCTTACAGGTACATATTTGTTTTATATGGCAGGAGCCACCTCAATTAAAGAGAGTCAATTTGGAACTTAAATGCTTAAGGATATAATGATGCAATCACAGAAGATACTGTTATCATGAAACCCTCTTGAGCATTTATGAATGCATCAAAACACAATGTGCCTGTATCTGAGGTATGTATTAAAAAATAAGACATCCATACCAAATAGGAACATAAGTCATTTAAATTATTTCTTATTGACATTTTACAGCTTTACCATTTTCAAGTACTAGAGTTCTGCATGTCTTTCCTTAATGGAAATAATCAGAGCTCTGATGAATGTCTGGGGGGAGGCAACTTGTTGAGTAACCTCTGATTTCTCTCCCTCTTCAGTACTAGAGCATTTAGCCAAAGTCATCTTGTCTGCTGTCCAACAAGAAACACCTAAGCTTCGATCTACAGCTTCTATAAAGAGCATTTTCCACACATATCTTGGATGATCTACATGCTGATGGTCAGATACTAGCCTCCTACAGCCTTTCAGCAACTTCCAAGAGCACAGATACATACTGTCTTCCCAATCACTACACCAAACACTTGTTTAGAGGTAAGCATTTCACTTTTAGCTTCAGGTAGTTCCCAGTATGTCCTTTAAGCTGCTGACTTCCATCAGATAAACACTGATCCCACAGCCTTACTCTGTATGTGCTGGTTTTCCCCTTCCCCTCCCAGAGGTCGAGCAAACAGCCTGGCAAGAATGGGCCATTTTGACTTGCCAGCAATTTTAGACAGGCCTTGTAGTAATGCAGGCAGTAACACAGGGAAAAGGTAAGGCTGTTGTTTCTGAAGCAATTAAGTTGCACTCTACTTAAAGGTTATTTTTGTGGTATGCTTCAGACCTCACCCCCTTCAAGATAAACAACTCATTAGCATAATCAGCAAACCTAAATCAAGTCACAAAACCACGGAATTATTTAGATTGGAAGGGACTTTAAAGATCATCCAGTCCAACCCCCTGCCATGGACAGGGACACCTCACACCAGACCAGGCTGCTCAAAGCCCTGTCCAACCTGGCCTTGAACACCTCCAGGGAGGGGGCATCCACAACTTCCCTGGGCAACCTGTGCCAGTGTCTCACCACCCTCACAGTAAAGAATTTCTTCCTTATATCAAGTCTAAATCTACCCTCTTCCAGTTTAAAACCATTCCCCCTCCTTCTATCACTACCTTGTAAACAGTCCCTCCCCAGCTTTCTTGCAGGACCCCTACAAGAACTGGGAAGCTGCTATAAGGTCTTCCCTGAGCCTTCATTTCTCCAGGCTGAGCAATTAAACTCTCTCAGCCAGTCTTCATAGGAGAGGTGCTCCAGCCCTCCGATCATCTTTGTGGCCCTCCTCTAGACTCGCTTGTAGTCTATTAAATATTTATCAGAAATCTTTAGGTTAGAAAATACCTAGACCTTACCATAACCTGGCAGATTTCTACTGTCTTTCACTTAAACCTACTTCCCTTAAGTTACTTTGACTGTAAAGATATTTTATTAACAAGAACAAGAATTTCCTCTTCCATACAAAACTCCAGACACTGATTTCTTCAAAACTTCCATAACCAGTAGGGCTAGACAATTCTCCTGTCACTCATGTTAAGGGAATCATGAAAGTTCCCTTAGTATTTAGAAGACTAAATTTCATCAATTTCCATGTTAGTTGAGGTGACTTTGATAGGACATCCTGATGTGCACATCCACGTATCATTTTACCCTGGCACTCTCCCAAGTTGTAATTATAGTAATACTCTGTCCAGGGTAGCACAAAGACCGGGTGGGTTCTTTTTTTTTTTCCTCCCTTCAAAAAAAGCACTAGCTTTGCCCTTCTTCCACAGTTCAAGATCAGAATTAGTTGACAGCGCAGTGAGAAATACACAGTTGTTTCAATGAAAAGAAAAGTCAGTCTCAAGGGGTGAGAAATTAAGCTGTGTGAAGAAAGATGCTCAGGAGATAGCAAAAGCAGGGATCCTAAGTGATGCTGTTGCCCTTCCAGCAATCCCTCCTGAAGCTGCTGTTAGCAGCAGCATTGCCTGCCATAAAAAGTGGTACGTCGCTATTATTAGCACAATGAGGGACACGATGGTTTGATACTTCCTTACATTGGCAGCTATGGTGAATCACCCCATCCAAAAGCAATTATTCCCATTAATGCAAGTAACCAGGACAGACTTGTGTTGGTCTGGAGACCAGTACAGTAGAATCGCAGAGGAGATGAAAACAGAACCAAACCAAAGAAACTTCAAAGACCCATACAGACCTTTCAGACAAGAGAAAACAAAAGTGATCTTCCCAAGAAAGAGCAGCTCCTGGAAACATATTTACCTGTAAGTGTAATAAAGCTTTACAGCAGTAGTCTAAGTTGAAAGCAGGGAACACAGCCATAAACATTAAATTTCATTCAAATCTGTGAATTTCAACTGTTTAAGGAGCTAATGGAAATGTGAAGTGACTAGTGAAAATATTTAGTGCTAACTGACAGTTTGCTAAAAAGACTATCACGCTCTTTGGGATTTATGAGTTGTCTGTAGATTTGTCATAACTTCATTTTAAGCTAAATATCTAACATGAACTGAAGCTGGAACTACGTTGTTGCTCCCTCTGAAGGAAGCATTTTCAAAGGCAATGTCAACCTGGAACAAAAGACATCTCTTTGCAGATACAAAGGGGACAGTGAAACACACAAGAACTATACATTTCACTGTCAACAGCAGTCACTGGTAAAATATTTGAGAATGGATTTTCAGACACAAGTCCATGCAAAGTACATTGCCTATGCTGGTGCTCCAGTGGGGCATCACATCACAGAAGAAAGGAGATAAATATGGGAGGTTACATATTCTAAACACCACCACAGCTGATGCCTGGCAATGGCAGCGATTTGATGCAAGCCAAGCTCTGTCAGTGTTTGCTCAGGCAAGCAGGGGAGGCGAGAAGCTTCAACAGAGAAGGATGAACTCACACCATGGAAAACAGCTCCTTGGGAGCCACAGGGTTCTAAAGTACAGGGCACAACCAGACAGACATAGCATAGCCAACAACAGCATGGACAGGTGCCAGGGCTGTTTAGTGCAAGCCTCGCACAGCGCAAATGCACCCAGCATAACATTTCCCAAGACTGGGGACTATCACAAGATAAAGAAAAACAAACTAGCTTGGAGCCTCAACATAAACTTCAACCCTGCAGGTGAGTATGAAGAGATGAAAAGCCATGGCCGTAAAGGCTTTTATCTGTTTGCCAACAGAGCTGTAAATAAGATAATATACACAGCACCTTTAGGAAGTGGTCAGTGTCAACTCATGTAGCAACTACAAGTTCACCACCATGCTGTGCTTAATAGCCTTCGCAGATTTCACGTCTCAGCGATTAACAGGAAGAGTTGCCTGGTCTGTTTTACCTGCAGCTTACCTGAAGCACAAAGGCATTGACCCCAGCTTGGTCTTAAAAGCAAGTCGGAGCCCAGCAGCCTCCAGACCCGTTTGCCCCATGCACATGTGGCAAAGTTGTCAGCATCACCTTGACCTGTCAGAAGTCCTCCTGCATCCTCACTTGTGGTGTTCCTGCTCACACGCTGGCAAGGCTGGTCCTGAGGATCACCTGGGACCAGATCTCGAGGTGCAGCGAGCACCAGTCCAAGCTGGCACAAGCATCCTGCAGCAGTGACCATGGCTAACCTACCTCTGCCAGCTTGCCAGCTGCAGCTAGTGAAACCTAGGGGATGTCATCGCTACATCTTTTTGAGAAATCTACACACACACGTGCACACACTACTAAGAAACAATGACTGACCTAGTAATTTAAAGTAGAGAGAAATGTCATCTGCAAACCTTTCAAAAATCTAAGATTATATTTGTGTATTGTATATAAATATATACATATGTAAATATTTTTACTTTTGTATAGATATCAAAAGTAAATAGCATCAGAAAAAATGGGAAAGCTTTAAAGTTGTGGAGATTTTTTTTAAAATTTAAATATGGGCTGCCTTTCCACAAATTTACATGTTTTACACATATCCTCAAACTGTACATTTGGTCAGCACTTTTTCCGCAGAAGTAAGAAAGGACAGTACACATCAAAGGTAAAACTAATGCATAATTAATCTAAAGAAAGTAGGTGTAGGTGTTTTCTCCTCTAGGCTCCAAATGCATTACAAGAAATACATTATACATGAAGGAAGATGATGGTACAACTATAATCAAGTCAGCATGAAAAAGAAAAATAACAAAACAGAAGAGCATAAGAGGCAGTCAATGGATATCACTGTGCAAAAGTGATCATCTAATTGAAAGGGTCACACAGAGTATGTTTATACAAAACAAATACAGAGGAGAAATACAGAAATAAGACTGAACTGTTGCAGTTTGTCCTATCAAGTAACATGCTCCATTCAGGGAGCTATCTTTATACAGGACAGCTACAAGAATCCTGGAATTTCCTAGCTCTCTAAGGAACTGCTATTACAAGACAAAATTAACAGAAGTAGTTAAAATAATTATTTCAACAAGAGGGAATTAAAATAAGCAGCACATTATTATAATAAATGAACAACAGTATAATAGCATAATACTGAAAAAAAAGCCTTTTCCTTCTCATCATGCACTTTCTGCAGTACTATAAAGCTATTTGGGGCTAAAGACTAAACACATGCTCTTCCTCCATATTCAAAATTGCTACAAAAATATCCTAAGAGGAAGTAACAGTCTAATTTGTGATAGGGTCATAAAATAGGAGCACAATATAAGTTGATTCATAAGCAACTGAGCCAGTAAAATCCAGTTTCCTAGGAATGTGTGTTAAAGTTGTAGGAAGAGTTCAGACTGCAACCTCTCCTTCAGCAGGCATCTTTCCATCTGCCTAGGCTGCCTACTGCCAGAAAACTTGTAGGTTTATTGAAGATAAGCTTTTACTCCTCTCACAAAAGGTTAGAAGCTATTAAGAGCAAGAGCGAAACACAGACATTCACAGAGAGAGTCGCAGGTAATCTATTTTCTCAGAAAACCAGGCTAAAAATTTATATACACTTGCTGCAAATACCTTGGTCTCAAATTTGCAGTTACAAGACTGCACTGGAGATGTAAGCCTGACCACACAAGTCACAGTACATCACTCATTTCAACTGGATGGATATATTTCTTAACATGGGTATAGAGATGAAGGAAAAAAACGTTTCCTTAAGTAGCAATAGAAGGAAAACCAGAGTTAAACAATATTAATTTTTCTCCTAAGAGGATGTAAACATTGTCTAAAGCATCAGGCCCAGAAAAATAAAACTGCCTTAAGCAATATGGCATTGACCCCTCTTGTCGCTCCAGAGGAGGGATCTGGGGTTCTGCACACCCACACCACCACAGCTATCCTGCCTGGTCACTGGAGCATGGTGAGGGGGGGCAGCCCTGCCTGCAAATGGGGTGCAAATTCCTCCTAGGAGTGCCTGATGTCATGCAACACCCCTGAGTACCTCACAGCAGCTGGGTATTTCCCAAGAGTCCTTCAAGCAAGAGCATCTGGCCAGACTACAGGCTCAGGGCAACAGCAGATCTACCACTCCGAGTCACCCTGGGGATCACACTGCATGCATAGCTTCAGCAGCCATACAGCAGGCTCATGTACAGCAATAACAGAGAGACTGAACTGCCAGAAAGATCCTCTCAAATAGCAGAAAAAAGAAATAGCCCCAGGTTCCTCATCATTGTAAGTGTTCAAGGTCATGCTGGATGATGTTTTGAGCAACCTGATCTAGTGCAAGATGTCTTTACCCTTGGCAGGGGGGTTGGTCTAGATGGTCTTTGAAGGTCCCTTGCAACCCAAATCATTCTGTGATTCAGTAGCCTAGCTTCCTTGCTGCTTCTGCTACCCCAGCAGGAACAGCTTCTTGCCACAGTTCATGCATACCAACTACCTGCAACAGGAGGCAGCTTTTCCAACTCTGCACTGTTCAGCAAAACGAAAGCTTCACTATCAATATGTCCAAATCTGGAGAGAAGGTACCTCAAGGGCAACACGCTAAGAAAAAGAAAGATGCCAGAAGTCATAGTAACGAGTGTTTCAGGAAAGCCAGTGTGGGTGAGACAGTATGCAATCACTTTTGACAACTCTGACAGACCCACCCCCTACCAGACATTGTTTAGATAAATTTAAGGGTAAAAAAATATTTTAGAGATAAATGCTGTATATATATTTTATAGGTTATGTAATGTTATATTTTATATATACACACACAGAACTATATATAAAAGGAGATTAATATCTGATGTGAAGAAATTCACACACAATTCCTTCTCAATGAATCTTCACCTGCAATAAAACATGAAGCAGACCATTCGGTAAACAGCAATAGCATAACAATAAGCATAGAAAGAAGCTGATCACATAGCAGATTATAGCAGGCCAATGATGGACTGTTGCTGTAACATATTTTTCCCAAGTTCATCTTCGTATTCCTCACTAGCTAAATATACAAGTCCTCCACAAGGGCTAGATGTGTATGACATTTGTCAGATATAATCCAATTCTTCTGCTGCAGATGACCTATTTACTAGAGGCTGGAGCTGGGATAAAGACAGGTCAGCTGAAACTTCCTCCAAGAACCACAGTGATAGCTTTCACAGGTTGCAGTTTGTTGTGGAGCTCTGTGATAACAGGAAATAACTCAAATAATCCAGAAACAGGACAGTCAGTAAAATTTCCAAGTGAAAGTCAAGAGTAAATACAAAGACTACAAATATTTGGAGCAACAGCTATGATAAATGCAATCAAAACTGAGCTCTTGTATATAGTGAAAAAAATTATGCCTGAACCTGCTAAGTCAGAATCTGTTATTTTCCAGACAACCTGCAAGATCCATCTTCACTCCCAAGTATTTCAGACAATGGTTCAGACATCATGTAGTGGCAACAGGTTATATTAAGTAAGCTTTAGTCCTTTTCTTTAATTCTAAGCCATTTCCATTCAAAACAAACAGGATGTAGTTGTACTAAATTGTCATAGCTGTACCTGGAGGATAACAGTAAAGTGTTTTAATGCAACAAATTACCACTTGCTTGCTGCTATTTCAAGGAAAAGATGAAAAAAATGCCAAGACTAGAACCACCTGATGAGAATTTTTTTCCTCACAGTAAATAAAACTATCAGGCACATTGGTTCACTTTCTCTGTTCCTCATTTTCTTCAGCCTTTATGATAAAGGACACTTACGGGGTCACCACCACAAATGGCACCATCAGCAAACAAGTTATTTGAAAACCCATTTTGTACTAGCACTGCCAGCTCCAGTATTCACTGACTGCATATGCAGAAAAACTGTAAGCATTTCTGGTCAGATCTGATTACAAAGTAGAAGAAAAATTCCCATCAATTTGCAGCATGCAGCCAGAGGAGCAAGTATATTTCCAACAGCTCCTCCCAGCCATCAGAACTGAAAACCAGAAATTATCATTAAGATCTTTTTGTCTGATCTCCTTCAAAAGGTCAGGGAAATATGAACATCATGAGCTCCTTTCTGCAAAGCAGAATAGAAAAGGATCCTGTCTTACAAAAAGAACAGCTAACCACAGCCTAAGTTAGACACAGCAGAATTGCTAAACCATTCAAACTGAGTCGTGGGTAGGTTTGCCATTGTTTTCCATCTGCTTTTTGTAACTCAAGATTTTACAGTTAAAAGCAAGTCTCCTAATCAAACCATAGACTATTAACTCGACTGCCTAACTGCTAATACTACTCCACAGGAAACATAGTGAGAAATACAACAGATTATGATACTCCTGCTACATCAGATCTCTAGGAGAGAAAGGGTCTACGTGCACAGATCAAGCTGTGGGATGATCAGAGTTGCTATTTTTCCCCAGATCAGCACTGGGAGGGCAAACAACAGTTTTCTGCCAGACTATGAGAGCATTCTTGTAAATACAGCAGATACACTGAAGCCATTCATGCACCCAGCATGGCACTGGAGCCAAAACTCATGGTTAAGACAGCACCGTTGTCCTTTGGCTTAACTGAAAGGAAAGTTGTCAGAAGTATTAAAAAAAAACAAAAACAAACACAGAAAATGTGACAAAGACATGAAATGTAGTTTTGGAAAAAAAAACCCCAAACATCAGAAACAAAAGCAGTCAAGCAAATACATGGTCCTTTTTTTCCCCAGAAATACTTTAAATACTGAAATATGAAAAAATCCAGATTGCAAGCGAATATAACTCATATTACTAGATTTCGCTTCAAGGGCAAAAATCTACAATAACTGTTGATGATAAACACATGATTTCATTTAGCAGCTCCCAAAATAGGAATCAGGGCCATTCAGAAGCTGGCAGGAAGGGAGGAAGGAGGGGATAGGTGGAAATCAACCCTTTGTTTTACCTAAAGGATATCTCATCCAAAGTAATTATATCAGATTGAAATAACCGTCATTGTATTCATATTTCAGTCACAGATGGTTTCTCTCCCTCATGAACAACAGACAGATTGCACAGGAGAATGAGACATGATGGCTAGCGGAAGGAGGGGTGAAGGACTAAAACTTCATCCTGGAAAAAAAATAAATCTGTCTTTTTCAAGTAGCTCCTAAGCAAAAGCAAAGATTTTTCCCAACCACCACCACTCTTTTCTCATTTGATCCATTGGTTATTAACAAACTTCGAGTCAGGTCACTTTGATGCCCTAATATTACTAGGAGACAGTAATTTGCATTCTTTCACACTGGGAAGTCCCATTTAAGTATAAACAGAGCAGCTTCTTTAAAGGAAGAAATCTGCCCCTCAGTACAGCACACCCCCCCCCCCCCCCCCCCCCCCCCCCCCCCACCCCCC
>NW_010205670.1:41259-42333 GCF_000695765.1 Mesitornis unicolor
ACACCTTCACTACATCTCAAGTCATTAAGAGAAGCAGACACCAGCACCCGGGAAGGCCAGGAGTCCAGCTCTGAACTGATGCAATCTCTCCAGCAGCTCTGCCCAAGAATCAGCCCAACTTCAGCTGCGGCTGCTCCTGGGGCACACTGATAAGCCGATGTGAAATGAAGCAATCCATTTCACAATGTAAACGGTTGTTTGGCTACAGGGGAACAATATAAACAAATGGATCTATTTATAAATCATCATCCATGCTTCTTATTCCCTGTTCTACAAGATGTTCCAGGGCAGAAGTAACAGTATTTCCAAAAATACAGTAGAAATTCAAATATCTTGTCCACCAGTCTGCCCCACTGACACTCCCTGTTTCAGTTCTTTAGAAACAATAAAAACGGAGTATACAGGGAGTATTAAAAATGTACACAGAGTATTTTTTAGGAGACAGATACCCTTGATTAAAACAACACTGGGGACCCGGGGCAGAGGAAGGCAACTTCGCTATCATACACATGGTGTCTTTCAACATCTCAAAAAAAATCAGCGGCAGCATCTCTTAAGTGCAGTCACGGAAAAAAAAAAACCACAAGCATAAAAAACCTGAGTGCTACTCCTACTTTTTCCACTCCTGCGACCCAAACCAACCAATTTATCCCCAAACTGCACACTCCAGTTGTATCCGAGAACACTGACGGCAGACGTCAAATCCACACACCTCTTTACTTGTTATTTTTACTTTATTTGTTATTTTTAGTGGCTATTACACTTCAAGGCACCGACCTCTTTCAAGAGGCTTTAGCTCAGGTACGGAAATCACAGAGGACCAAACACGCCACGCTCAGTAACCCGATTCATTCCGTGTCCAAGAACACCTGGGACGCCGTACCGCCGACAGCACCCTGTCCTCCCTCAACACCAGGTACCGCTCCCCAAACCAAGCGCAGCCCCCCACTCGGACAGGGCCACCACCTTGAAGGCGACGGGGCACCCACCGGAGCTGGGGGCAGAGCGCCATCGGCAGCAGAAACGAGATCGGTTTCGCCCTCTCAGCCCGCCTCGGCGGGGGCCCGCAACCCG
>NW_010205671.1:0-288 GCF_000695765.1 Mesitornis unicolor
ATATCATATATCATATATCATATATATCATAGATCATATATCATATATCATAATCGTATAGCATATAGCATATCATATATCAATTACATTACATTATATATATTATATTACATTACATGATATATATTACATTACATTACATTATATTATATTATACTTTTATTATTATATTTCTTTCCTGACTCTGAGAAAGAGCTGTTACCCTCTAACATTAGGGGAACACTTGAGCAGTAGTTGAAGGTAGTGGCTGTAGGTTGCTGTGCAAGGTCTTTTAAAATCATTCAGTGA
>NW_010205671.1:383-1366 GCF_000695765.1 Mesitornis unicolor
TTCCTATTCAGTTAATGGCTGGAGACTTAAAAAGTAAAACATCTCATTAGTTTATTGTTGTTTTGAGAAATCATTCTCTGAAACCCATGGTCATTATTTTGCCTGAATCTCGCACTGTAAAATACAGAAGAGTTTGTGTCCTTCAGAGTGACCTTAAATGGCAGCAGCACAAAGAAAGCGATCAGATGCCATTAGCAGCCTTCTGCTGGATTAATGGCCAGCAAAATCTGGTGAAGGTGCCTGGAGCTTTTCCAGCATCGCTGCTGTGATTTTGCACGTAATTGCCCAGGAGCAGCTACACGACATCCAGCGCAGCCCAGCTCGGCCGCAGCATCGCGCTGTCACGTCCCTCGCCACCCGCTTTACAGCGAAGGCGAATTGAGGCCAAGCGCCTCTCCCAAGGTTACGCGGTGAGGCAGGAGCTCTCCTGTGGTTAAAATCCCCCGTCGCTACACGGCTCTCGGGCTTTCTGTCCAGGCCACTTGTGTGACTTGTCTTTATGTTTCTGTCTACTCGAGCAGACTGGTTTTGTTGGAAAACCAGCCTGTGCTGTGCAGAAATACAGGGAGACGTGATAGGATGTTGTCCAAAGATTTCAGCTTGAGAATGCCACGAGTCTCTTATTCAGGCCGTCATCCTGCAGACAGTTTTGGCTGACAAAAACCAGCAGCTGTGCCAAAAAGAGTCTCTTCTTCTCAGCCCTTCATCTCCAGCTTCCCTGCTCATACCTCCCAGGTATCATCCGCTCTCCTGGTTTTTTGGGAGTGTTTTTGTGCTTCAGTTAATCTGGACTGGGAAGCTGATCCACATAAAAACTAGTATTTTTAATTTATTTCTTTTTCTGCTAGGTTTGTTCTAAACTGGATTGCCTCTCCGATAGTCTGTGCAAACACTGATGCTGTACAAGGGAAGGAGCAGAGCAACAGCAACAACAGGTAGCTGAGAGCAGGATATCACAGAATCCCAGAATCCCAGAGCGTTAG
>NW_010205672.1:0-4055 GCF_000695765.1 Mesitornis unicolor
ATCCCATGTCATTACCAGAAAGTGGAAGGAAGTGGAAGAAACATGTCTTATTATGCTTCAGTTTTTAAAGACAGAGAAAACAGCCTTTCTAATATGCTTCTAAAAATTTAATTTTTTTTAAATTTAATTTTTAAAAAAATTAAAAAATGAAATTAAAATTTAAAATATTGTTTTGTTCTGTACATGTTGCTCATGAAAACCTTTGGGCTAACAATATGTTCATGTCCTACTGTTTGAATCTTTGATGTTGGACTCTCTTGTACTAAGCATCCATTATTATGCCAGACTTCTGCAAGAATCTATTGATTGACTCAATTTGCTGGATTGAAGCCTTGAAAGTATATGTTTCTGTGTCCTTGACAAGTTCAGATAACATTAGAGACTTACTGTCTTATATTTAGACTTATCTCAGTAGTCATGATTGTGTATTTTATTCTTTAGTTCATATTCTAACAGAATTGTATGTGTGGAGCAGCTGTTCATCCTATGCTAGAAGATACTGAATTTTACTAGTGAATAGAGTTTACATAAACCTAGAAAGCTGTGAAGATAATAATAATAATAATAATGATAATGATAATGATAATAATATTTCAGTGTTAGAAGAACATTTCTCTCTTCTGTAATTGCAAAGCTATTAGATGTAGATTTATTACACCATTTAAGCATGAATCTTATTTTGGCGAAGTGATACAGAAATGTGGAAAGTTTTGTCAATTCAGGAGCATACTAGAATACAATTGTTATTCACACAATCAGAATGACCCTTTCAGTGACTAATGCAGAAAGGACTTAACCAAAAGCAGATCTGTCCCAAATGGTCATGTGGCACAGCTTTAGCTCAGAGCTCCATATGTGCTAAGCACAAGCCAGTATGTTAGCATGGGTGGGCATATGGGTGTGTGTAGTGATGTTAGCTCTCAAGTGGAAAAAGTAGCCCTTTGAAAGTCAACCTCATCCTGCATATTTAGATCCAGAGCAAAAGTAACTTTTTCTCTTACTCTCTCTGTGTTTATATGCAACACAGTTGCTTTAAAATTATTAACAGTCATAGAATGGTTGAGGTTGGAAGGATGTCATCTGGTTCAACCCTGCTGCTGAAGTAGGGCCACCCAGAGCAAGTTTCACAACACTCTGAGTATCTCCAAGGATGGAGACTCCACATTCTCCCTGGGCAACCTGGGCCAGTGCTTGGTCACTCTCACAGTGATAAAGTGTTTCCCTGATGTTCAGAAGGTGCCTCCTGTGTTTCAGTTTGTGCCCACTGCTTCATCCTGTTTCTGGACACCACTGCAAAAAGCCTGTGTCTGTCTCTGGTACACCTTCCCTTCAGGTATTTCATGAGATCCCCCACCAGAAGAAGCAGCATATTCAAAGAACCTTTGGGTTAAGGTGTGATGATGTTCAGATATTCATTTCAGCATGAAAATAATTTTTGAAAAAGGAAAAAAAAATACCACATTGTAATTAAAACCTCCTTCAATTAAAGATTAAGAATATGTTTCATTTATTAGCTTCTCAGGAACCATTTGTTAGATTTTCACCCTGCAAGAATGCTATGGTACTGTTACCTTTCCTAAGTAGGATGACTTTTAATCCACAAAGGACTTTAAAGATTGATTACATTTATAGCTGCTGTTTGTTTATATGGGTATTCACATGATGTGATTTCTTTCTGTTGAGTTTATGCGAGATTCTTTCTGTCGAGTCTCTCACAAAACAAATTTTGCTAAGCTGATTGCTCATAGGAAATTAAAAAAACAGTTTAGAAATTCCACTGAAGTAGATGCATTGCTTTTATTTGAGTATTTAGAAATATATTTTTATGATATTTACCACCTTGCAATTCTTAGAACTCAAAAATGGACTTTTTAATCTGCAGCAGCTATTATATGAATAAGAATGATTGAAATGGTATGATGATTTGCAACCACAATATTGACGATCATAACTAATCATTACTCAAAGTAATTTCTGAAATGTTAGTTATTTGTCTGAACCCTAGCTGAAATTTACAGACTGTAATTTTCCATCTAAAAAAATTGTGCTTGGTATAAACAACTCATTACGAGCCTCTGTCAGATGAGTTAAAACACAAAGCTGAAATCAGGCTATGGTATGCCAGATTTATAACCTGCATGTTTGTATTCACATTACTAGATGTGTTTGAGTGTAGTTACATCTCCTTATGGACAAAACTGTGATGCGCCTTCCCTGCACAGAATTTACAGAGTAAATAAAGCTACACCTTGAATTTTCTTCCCTATGCAAATGGTGCAAAGGATTGTTCAGTGTGAACTTGGATAGATGTGAGATACTTGACTCAAAGGGTAGAAATAACATTGTGCATGCATGTCAAATTGCCATCTTAGTTTCGAGTATCAAGTCTTTTTAATTGAGCTAAAACCTGTGACATGCACTTTGCTTAAAACTAAGAAAAAAAGCTCTTACAGCTTAATTCTTCCTCTGAATTTCATCACTTTTCCTTAAAGATGTGACTACGATCCTGGTGATGGTATTTTGTCTGGCAAGAGTCCACCATTTGTAGAGGAACATAGTTCAGAGGGGGCACTTGCACTCCCAACATGCAAGATGAGGGGAAAGAGACCTAAGAAAATACATTCATGAAAGCAAGGAAGATGGATTTTGCACTGAGCTGTTGTCTCAGCCCCCTGGGGATGCTTAAAATGTGGGTGTAGCACTTGCTTGAATTGTAGGTTCAGCGCTTAGAAAGGCTCTGGCAGGTCCTTTAACTTTTAAAGAGCAGTCACTATGTTAGATGGACATGAAAAAGATAACACAAGTTGAAAGTGCTCCTGATCAACATTTTTTTAAAACTAAAGTTGCTTACTCGGCCAGCTAATAAAATATCAGTAACAGCCTGAAATAATGAAATATTTTATTTGCCAAGACTCAGCAGAATTGCCTCAGGGCTATTAAAAATATTTATAAAATGAATTTGAAGGGCATTCTGGCCCATTAATGTCATCACTTTTGACATATTATCAGAACACCATACTACAATCTAATGTTCATTAGCAAAAATTATCAGCTAATACCAGGACTAGAGAACTTCCTCTTAGCAGAATTTGTGCTGTTGACTTTGAAGAATAAGAAAAGGACAGCTTAATCTAGAAATGTATGATTCTTTTTATTCTCTGTAAGTACTAACAAGTTTTAAATAGAGAAAAAAATCTATTAAGGATACCAAGGATGGACATATGAAGCTTTAATTTTATTGATCAGATGACCAAGGACATTTAAAAAGTGTTAAATGAAAATTTATGCATATTTATTGAGCTTTACTTCCCAAAATTTTGTGTTATTATGCTTGCCACACTATAACGTGTTATTCATCTTGCAGATTTTCTATGTAATTTCCTTGTGTAGAATGTGATTATACTGCAGGAAAATAAAACAGAGGGAAAAATACAGTGTTCTACAGGCAAGCAGATCTTGGACCAGAAAAGTACTTTTCTTACCACTCCACCCCTTCTTTTTATTTTGTTTTCTTTTGTTTTCCTCTCCTTTGTCTTGCAGTTTTCTGGCACATCATCAGAATCTGCACAGTAGCCCGAGCTGCTCTTGCTCCTGGCTGCCTCCATCCTCCCTCCTGGCTTCGGCCTCAGGTTTGTGCTCCTCTTCTCCGGGCTCCACCGTTTGTGCTGCCCAGGAATGTCCCATTTCAGAATGCTAACTCAGCACATAATGAGTCACTTCTTGTTATTACCTTGTTTGGACAGCTCTCTGCCAAGCATGGGCACCAGGACAACCTAATATAGGACAGGGGATGTGTCAGGGACAGGTGAAGAAGCTCACAGCAAGCAGGGGTTGGTTTTGGTGCTGAGGGCGGATTGGCTCCTGCAGAGCTACACTCTTGGTCTGCTGACCTGGGGGAATCTCTGAACACCTCTCTGGAGACTTCCTAATCAGGGCTGAAATTGCGCAGGGATTATGCTGGATAATGTGCCTTCTGGAATGATTTGAGGCTTCATTTTGCTGCTGCTATTAATGACATAGAATACTTTTTCCCAGGAGGGGAATATTTTGCTTCA
>NW_010205672.1:4086-25690 GCF_000695765.1 Mesitornis unicolor
GTTTGAAGGAGTGTTGCTTCACACAAGTGGTACTGTTTAAATAAGCTGTGTTTGATGGTGAAGGCTACAGTGTGCTCCTGTGTTGCCTAGGACTGCATGAGGACAGATCTGTCTGGGCTATTTCCATTTCTTACTGTCAGATTAAATTCAAGGAGTCAGGAGCATTAACAACTCCTTCACTTGAAGAGCACTGGTAAGGATTTCTGTCTGTCCCCCTCTTCCCTGCCTTTAATCACACCATGGATTCTGGGAGAAAACTGCAGACCACTAATGCTGCACTAATACACCAGACTGATAGTATCCCTGAATTACCTGTGCAACAGAGAGGAGGGGACAAGGCATGTTTGATAACAGCATTCAGCTGTGCTGACATCTCCTGTACTTTATGGAGGAAAGGGACATTTTCATCAAAGGCAGGGACTTTGTGGAATTTTGCAGAGAAGGGCAAAGAAAGGAGGGAGGAAAGATCTGAGTCACAGATTGTGTGAGCTTGCTGAGTGGGGCATGAAGCTCTTAAACATAGCTCTTAATCCATTTCTAAAACGTAACCAAAAAATGTTGACTGCTTATCAGTGTGCTTGTCTCTCCTTCTGGAAATCAGAATTCTGCCAGAAACACATCCAAAGGATATAGCAATTTCCCACTGTTTTGGACTCTCTCACGTTATATGCAGACTTGTACATAGACTGACCGGGAAGGTCAGCCATAAGCTGTGAATTCCATAGAAACATTTGTCATGCTGTTAAATAGTAACCTGTACTGTGAAAGATGCTTTATTTGAATTAGGTCCATACGTGTTATCTAAAACCAGACCTTTCTTTCTGTACATATTTAACAGTCAGAAAATCTCCTTTATGTCAGATGTTATATAAATTACCAAGTATTTTGAAAGAACTCTCTTATTTTGTGTAAAGCTATTTTGCTGACTCCTTCCTATCCAAGGTGTTCCTACGCTGATAGCATCTTGTTCTCTTAAGTGAATTTCTTGTAAAAAGATTATGTCAGCTTTTTCTGTTTCAACATTTTTTGTGGTTATAACTTTAAGCCATTTATGTTCCCCATTACAAATTCAATTATTTTATATGATTTGCCAACATTCACCTCTGTAGTATTTGACCATTTGATATACTATACAATGTCATTGCCAAGATTTAACAAAACTATAAAAAGACTAGCATATTCTAAAGCTATTTGCTTGGAAATGTTGGCTTTCATAGAAGTTAATGTATCAGTATAACCCTGAGAAACATACTAGAACACTTTGCATTATTTGACATTGTATCTTTAGCCCAATTTCTCATTAACAGTCTATAACTGTTTCTTATATTTCCCATGAATTACCTATCAATTAAAATCTCTGCAACAAAACTGAAATATGGAAGGTTGAAGTAATAGTGAAAATCAACACAGTTGTGGATAAACTAGTATCATAAGCAAGAAAGGCTGTGAATGTGAGAATTTTTTTCTCCTTTCATGGTATGCAGATGTGAGTAAACCGGCACAAAAAAAAAGTGGGCTGGTTGATGTTTTGTTTGGTTTGTTGGGGTTTTTTTGCCTTGAAAAATTCCATTACTGACCAGTCATCATATCCAAACTTCCCTGGCTGATGGAATCTGACAAGATCACAGCCTATGGGAATATGGCTGCAGGCCAGTATTTTTTTTTGTTCTTGTCAGGCATACTCAAAAGGGTAAGGCCATCTGCTTTCCAGCAATTAGATACTCCCCTTTCAATTGTAATGTACTGTGAGTCAGATAATTTATTCATCCCAGGGTAAATGTATACACTTGCAGTATGGTGGAAATGAAGAGAACTAAGGCTGGCAGAGGAATAAATAGCACTGCTGCCTCTCGTCCTGCCCATGCAGCTCCCCAGCAGGCTACCCGTGCTGTCTCCCTAAATAAACATGCCTTCCCACTCCCCTTCTACTGCTTTGACACATAAGAGAAAGCTATCATCCCCCTCCTTACCAGAGGATCTCCAGAGGTCCATGGTTATTTGGTTTAAACATTTTCAGCAGTCCATGAATGTCTTAGGTAGGTGGTGAGATCCAGGGCTGTAATGTGACTGGTCACAGCAAAAAGAATACAGAGCAGATAGAGCACAATCCATTTGCAAAAGAGTTAGGGTATCAAGGAACCAAATTAAACAAACAGAAATGCAAACCAATGAAATGAATAAAGGAGACTTTTGTAGTGAAGAGTGTCACCCAGCAAGTAAGATTTGTTGCCATTGCTAGCAAAAAGCCACAGGCTTTGCATTAAACAAAGGTAGGGTCTTGACATGACCTGTGACCTCTGCCTCTCCTGCAGGCCCTGGCTCTGGCAGTGCTGTGTATGCAGGGGAGAGCCTGATCCTTGTGAGCTGCCCCCAGGCAGCAGCAGCCTGATGGATACCCAGGGGCTGGAAAGATGCTGCTGCAGGATGCAGACTCCTCTTGGGCTCTGGGAGAGGGAAGCAGGCTGGGAGGAAGTAACACACAGATAAGTCCATGCCAACCTGTGAGTGAGGAGGCAGGGACTTGCAACAACACTGCACCTGTCTGGAGAAGCCATCAGGTTAGTAGCAGTTTGGTACAAACTCCCTCCACTCTCATTCTCCTGGAGGAAGGCTGATGTCATCAACCTTGGGGCAAGGAAGGCATATGGAGGATGAGTGTGACATCAGGCAAAAGTGGTAGTTTTTAGCAGATTTTCTCATATAACAATTTACATTGTCATTAATAAGGCTTTTCTTTGCCAGTTTGGACGTGGAATGTCAATAATATTGGAGCTGGACTAATAATTATTGCTGCTTGTATTTTGATTATGCTGCTAAAACATGAATTGGGGAAACGGCAAATTCTTGGATCCATGTTTATGGCATGTTACCTTTTTCCCATAGCAAAGTTTTGAGTGTAACTCAGGGAAGAACTTTGTGCTTTACTGGGAGTCAATTCCATGTGAAAATGAAAGCTTTGACTGACTTTGAAAAACTTAGCATAGAAATAGCCAGATTTAAAGATCCCAGACTATCAGCAGACTAAGAAAAAATGTATTGTGAATATTAATGAAGCTCCAGAAATTAGCTGAGTCTGTCCTCTTAATTGTATTTCTATAGATATGGTAATTACAAAATTGTTCTAGAGCGAGAGGTCAATTAAAAATTTCTCTGAGGAGAACTCTCGTTCTGAGCTTTTTCTTCAAGTTGTGGACAAAGTCTGATTCAAATCAGATCAAAAGTCTCTGGTTATCTATATACTTGGTAATGCTAAAATTAAAGAAAATGTCATAGCTGATCTACTTCAAATGTGGGAGAAATTCAGAAAAATTTATCCCACTTAAATTAGAAAGGTATTTTGTCTGTATTTGAGAGGTTGTCCCAGTTACAGTGTATAGTTTCCATGAACAAACATGGATCAAATTTCACAGGTAAAGCTAGTTTTAGAAAATGGGTATCAAAGATACACACACACACATATAGATATATATATATAACTATTCCTAGAAATCAGTCTTGAGTTATCATTTACGTGCACGTGGTATGAGATACCGAAGAAGTGAGTTGGGAACTAAAAGTATCACAGGGCATTGATCAGAATTAAGAAGATCAGTTCCAACAGAGCAGGTCTTCAAAATTAGAGTGCTCCTGGGAGAAATTAGAAATACGTGGTCATCACAGAAGTCAATATGCTAGACCCTGTGCTTGTGTAGATTAACATTGAAATCAATAAAGCTCTTAGAGTTTGTCACAGCTTTTGGTGGTATAAAATTAGGGTGATATTTATGACTGCTTTCTAGTGTTCTGTCTCAGAAATGTGTAGATGGTCAGAAGGGGTCTGTGTATGCTGCAGAAATGCATCACGAAACATTGGTCGTGAAATGGAGGAGACTAATGGTGAAGATGACATGGTTATAGCTGTAGGTACTTGATCTGGAAGTACTTCAGCAGCATATTGTCCCATTAACAGACTGAACCTTTAAGAGACGAGAGAGTGAGCCTTATTGCAGCATTTTCCATCTGCTAAGAAGTTAGATGTTGACATTAATTCCATAGGCTCATGATTTAGTACTCTCTCACACCTGATGTTTTGTACACGCCCCCTGGCAACCATCAATTGCAGTGGAGGCTGGAATTTGTCTTGCTTTAGGTGAAACAAAGTGATATTTACTGAAATATTAAACAGGAGAACAGATTGCAAAACCCCAGGCTAGACATCATGAGGAGCTTCAGAGACATCTTCAGGTCAATTTTTTTCTACTTCACTTCATAAGTAGGATAAGGTAAACACCTACCATTTATGAGCAAACACTGCTTTATATAAACCCATAGGGAGAATATATTTACTTACTTACAAAAGAAAGTTAAAACCTGATAGAAATGTGATGTGTATTACCTCTAACTTAATGGAAATGTGAGGATCCATTTTCATTTTAGAGAACGAACTTGCTTCCCACAAATTCCTGAAAATACACTCTTTGCTTCAAAAACTTCGGTCTAGCTGAATTGAGGTTACAACCCTAAAATGTTTCCTAACACTAATCTCACATATTACCAGGGTGATAATAACTTTATTCAGCTGAGAGTGGTGTAAAGTGAACAGTGAATAGGAATGCTGGTCTTTCATTTTTGTCCCTTCAGTCACCTTTTCTGAACATATATGCCATTAAATCTTTAGCTTAGGAAGAAGAACAAAGACTCATAAATTCAATGTATTATGGCAAAGGCAAAAGCTGGGGGGGGAGGGGAGGGAAGGTAGGTTGGTTGGTTGTTTTCCTCTGTCTATGCTAATACTAAATAATTTTACCAAAAAGAGGGAAAACATATAGAAATAAGGAGTGCCTCAGAGAAAGACACTCATGATTGATATTCACATCTTTATGTGTGTGACTGCAGTTCCTGGGGATGAGCGGGAGCCTGAAAATGAGACATATAACTCCAGCATGTTGACTGGAGAATGCCTAAGCCAAATTTCCTAAAGAGGTATTTGCCTGAATTTGTTTCTCTCAGAGTTACACTTTAAGTCTGAACCAGACATCACTAGAAGAGTTAGATTTTCATGCTGAAGTTATTCTGTGCATGCAAATTTACTGAATCACTCTGTTGGTTGTGTCAGGTGATCGCTCTACTCCTTTCCTTTTAGTATGGTACAGGCAGTTTGGATAATTCTCAGAAAGAATCACAGTCTCTGTTTGAGAATCAGGTACATAATATGATTTTTTTCATTATTTTTATTTATTTTTTTAAAATTCCATTTCTGGAGCATTGTTTCTATGGTACAATGGAGATCCAAGGTCTCTTTGGAAAGGGACCTCCAAGCCAGACACAGGGATATCCTATCACAGTGTTGTAACAGCAGCTCCAGCCAGGACCAAGACTTGTGACACTATGTGCTCTCACTCTCTTTTTAGATGGCTGCAGTTTCCCTGGCATTGGCCTGGTTTAGATGCCACCTCTGGAAGCCACGCATGGGGTGCTGTATGTGTGACTGACATAGCATTTTCAGTTTGGCTCTGCAAACCTCATCACTAACTAATTTTTATACTACTCAAGTATGATTTTTGCAGGTCTGCTGTTTTGTACATCTTTGGCTTGTCCATTGCTACTCCTCTCAGCAGGAACAAATCACCTGAAATAGGAGACGGCCTCAGACTTGCGTACCAACTCTGTGCTGCTGCCCACCTTTGGGGCAGTTTCTGATCTGATCCAAATGTCATGATTCAGCCTTTATCACAACCACCGTGTGAAGCATGGAAGTTGGATGCATTAAACTGAAAAGAAAGTTCAGATCCAGGCACAAACAGGCAGGATCTCAGATCTACATCTCAGGTCCCCTGAGAATTGTGCCATGGCACTTCATCCTGTGAGACATTTCTGTTCTCTCTGACCTCAACAGGAATGGAAAGAGCTCCGAACAGCACAATGGACAGTGTACCCCCAACACTGCAGTAACTGTTTACATCAGTATTTCCTTCACATGGCTTCAGTCACTTATGAACTGACTTGATTTTTCCAGTAGATAAAAAGTCTAAGTGAGATTTAGCACTCTTAATTGTAAAGAATTAAGTTGTGATGCATGTAATATTTTAAATTTAGGATCATGTTTTCAGGATAAGACTTTTTTAAGAACTCTTGCCAACGCTACTTATGACTCTTCGTCATCTTCGTCAGCTGTCAATCCAGAAATCAGCCAACTTTGAGATATACAGTACCATAAAAGACAAATATAAAGGAGCAGAACTTTCTTCTTATACTGTTACCTACCTTGTATGGTACAGTAGTATTTCAGTACATGCATTTAGTATTTCAATACATGTACATATATTTCAAGATACTAAATATTTCCTTCTTGAAGTCCTAATACCAAACACTCATTTTAACCTCATTATAACTGATACCCACTGTTCTGTGTATAATTGTGTTTTCAAATAGCCCAAATTCAAGTAAGCATTGGCAGGATTGTTTATTTACTTATTTATTTAAATGTGACTATTATGGCTATTTCTAAAAAAATAGAAATAAATAAAATCATAGTCTTGATCAGTTCTTTAATTGAGAAATGCAGTAATTTATCTATCTTAAATAAAAAGTTTCAAAAAAGTAGTTAAGGCTTAAGTTTAAAACAGTTTAAATTTTGGCATTGTTTGTAGTATTTTCCATATATTTGTGAAAAGGTAAGGGAGAACCAGAGACCCTCATGCTTTCCCCACCACGTCATTGATATAGAAGCCACTGCTCACACCAATGAAATAGCACACTTTGATTACAGAAGGTTTCATGTTTGTGTAAATGTGAGTTCCCCAAAGAGCAGAAGGAAATCCTGACTACTGACTGCTTAACTACAAATTTCAGCTATCAGAAGCTAAACAGAAAGGGCCTCAGATGCTATATAAGCAGCTGTCATTTCAATTGACTTCCTGTAACTGTTCATTTTACAAAGTTCAGTCATAAAGGGTTTGGGGCAGCTGAGATTGGAAAAGGATGCCAGAGTTAGCGGCACAATGCTTGAGCTTTATGCATTAACATGGCTCCTTATGTTTCTTTATCTTGCTGAGGGAAGGGATGTGACGTACCTGTCTCTGTACTGCAGTATTTGCTTCGTGCTGTTTCTGTGACCTCTCAAACAAATAGCTCAGTACGAAGGTGCTCTATGGTTACTGGAGCATCTGGGGAGAAGTAGTTGCCTCATCTATTCACCCTTCTCCACTGGCTATGTATTGGGGTTTGGCTTCAGGGGTTTGGGAAACTTTACTGTTGATATGCCTTTATCTGGTGAAATAGCAGAGCCATTTTCTCGCTCACAAGGCAGAAAAATTTGGATTTTGGTAAGTGTGAGTATTAATGATTAGGATCTGTAAACTGTCCTGAAAGCTCAACTAACTGGCACCATGCTTCAAACTAAAATTCTTGTAAACTATTGAGGAAGTGCAAGATATGATGAATATTTCATATTTTTGTATGATGAGTATTTTATATTTTCACTGTCATTTTTACTGGGAAAGTGTGACTCCTTCACTACACCCCTCTATAGTCAGGAATGTCTGGAAGGCACCTCATGTGTGACAAAGCACAGATCTTTCTGCTCATTCATAACACAGTTCCTTGCCAGCAGGATTGTTTTTAACTATATTACCATGAAAGAGAGAATAAAACCACTGAGAAGTCTGTAAGACCTCTCTGGAAATCTGTGGAATTTGTTTGTTTAGGACTTCCATAACTGTTCATGTATTTTGCTCCATACTGAGGATCGTGAAGCCCTGTGTCTAAGAAAATAATCAGTATCTTATCTAAATTAAAATCTAAATTAAATCTATGTGCCTTGTGATTCAACCTTTTCTTTTCTCTGTCTGTTTTATTGTTGAGCTGAATACACTCTTGTTTCAAAGAAGGTGCAGAAACATTGAAATCTCCAAAGGAATCAGTCAGAACAAAGCTATTACATTCAAAGGAAGAACGAGAAAAAGTAGGAAGAGTAGGCTGGGGTATCGCATTAGCCTACTCTTGTCATTTTCCTTCCTTTTTACTGGAGACATGACATGATGGGAATACTGGATATTACTAGTGCTGTAGGTTTTAAACTGGCTAACTAAAATAGGTAGGTGCTGCCTAGTAAAGTAAGTAGATGCTACCTAGTAAAATAGGTAGATGCTGCCAAGTTATTCAATTTAAATATTTCTGTATAATGATAGTGATCACCTGGGAATTTAAACATGATATTTCTCTTTAACTGACATTTGCCCTTCAAATTAGGTAAGTAAGGTGTAGTCTGAACATAAAGTATCTCTGAAGAAAAAAAACCAGTAAGTGTGGTAAACACGATCTGTCTTCCAAACTATAGACTTAATCTAGCAGATGAAATGCAGAAGAAAAACTTTGGCAGTATTTCTTGTTTCAGAAGTAAAGATGCTGTGAGTATTGACAGGAGACTGATCAAGTCTGCAGATAGGTCAGACTGTTCCCATTCCAAGCAAGTCAGAAATGACTGGCACGTCCAATCCCTCATGCTGGTCTAGGGCCCATACTCCCAGTGCTCACATCCCATGGGACAGGCATCGAGGGGCCCTTCAGGCAGCCACCATGCTCTCAGCATGTGTATTGGTGCTTTGGGAATTCAGAGTTCAGCTTTATCTGAAATTTGTAAAGGTCTGCTCCACTCCTGTTTTTCCCTGTCTATCCTTGCATAAAGGACCTTGTGCATCTCCTTGGAAAAATATTATAAAAAATCCACACTGTTTATGAGCCTAGCAGGACACATATTTGTATTCAGTTTACAGTCAGGAGTATGGTAAAGATTATTTAACACTTCCAGAAGCAAAATGCTATAGTACGTTTAATTAAAAGCAATGTGTACCAGCATCTGCTGGCAGAAAGCATTTCAATATTCTGTATGTCACCCTATGCAATGTAAAAATATACTGTTGTTGCTAACTTTGTTTTGATCTACAGCTCTTCCTATTGGAAAAAAGCATTTAGGAGCTCTGGAAAGTTTGGTGTTTTGTTTGGGGTTTTTTTCTTTGCTTTTTTTTTTTCCTCTGGACTGGATGGAAGAAATGTAGTAATCGTTCTTTGGAGTGCAGTGTAAAACCTACAGTCAGCAATTGAGCATTGGCTCGTAACTTTTTAAGAGCCATTTTCAATGTCTTGATGTATAAATACAATTCATATTTTTGAGTTTATAGTGAGCCTGTAGGGAGGGGGGGGAAAAGCCTTTTCAGAATACACTGCAATATTTAAAATAGAACATAAAGTCGGTGTAATAGTTTCAGGCAGCTGATTGCCTTTGCATCACTTTTTTTCCACTTTCTTCACTGATTAGACTGTCTTGACCTAAGACTTCTCTTGGTTTTTCTCCTCCCATTCTCTCTCCTGTTCCACTGGGGTGGGGAAGGCTGGGGAGAAGTCATCAGTGATGTGAATGTTTAGCTGCTGGCTAGGATCAATCCACCACAGTTGACAAAACTGTAGTGTCCCCTACAAAGACAGGTAGAACTGTGGTTGTAAAGGATATGTGTGGCATTTACCTGGATTTTTAGAGAGTGAGCCAGGAAATATTTGAATAAATATGAATTATGATCTTTTAAAACAAATCTGAAGAATCCTCCAGCAAGACCTAGCTGTTTGTGAATAATTAGTTTTATATGAATCATGCACTGAGACAGAAGAATTTTAAAAGTTTACAAGTCATTATGGCAAATTTACTGCTGGCACAGCTGTGTGCCTCTATGTAGAATATAGGTGAAAATACATTGTCTGTGTATTTTATTACTTCTTACTGTTTGGCAGTGGAAGAAAAAATATTTTCTAAAGGATTACTGTTATATTCTTCTTCTCCCAGGTATAAGAATATAGTACTTTAAGAAGCATTACAATGGAAGAAAGTAATTGGAATCTACCAGGAACTCATTAGCCACAATCAAATGCTAAATATATATTTCTTAAGATTAACAGATGAAATTACAAGTAAGGTTATTTAATTTGCTATTTGTATAAAATGACATTGCAATTATACTTTAAATTTTTATGTAGTTTCACTAAAAATATTGATATGGCCATCAGGTGTTTAGACTTTAAAAAAAAAAAAGGTAAAAAGAAAAAAACCCTCACCACCAAAACCCCATAAAGCAGTTTCAAAGAAAAAATACATCAAAGCCTAGAAGTCTAATAGTAAGAAATGAAAAAGAACCAGTTTTTATGTGATACAACCATTCAGAAAAATCCAGTGACAGTTAAGCTAGAAAATGAGAAAAGGTACTTGATTTATGAACAGCCAATTAAGTATCATTAGTGAGTATTCTGTCCTTTTCATGGTGTATTATAAAATATCTAAGGAATACCGGGAATGCAGTGACCTTAGACACACAGAGACTGATTTTGTTCTTTATCTCTTCTATCATTTATTGAGTATTGCCCATCACTGAAGTAACTGCATTCACTAATTGCTTCACTATTGCTCTGTACACTCAGATCAGCATAATTTGGCTCAGAAACAGACAGGGAAAGATTTCAAAGAGACCTTCTGAGAGTCAGACCTAGAAATCATATATATAAAACTTTGCCTTGAATTGACTTTGGAAAACAGAGTTGTCCCTTTCTCTGAATTTCAGCAATTATTGTTTCAGTGTTAGGTGGGACTTGGGGAAGCAGTGATATCTCAGATATAGACTCATCTTTTAAGTGTTAAAAAAGTCTAGATCTTGAAATAATTATTTTTTAAAGAAACATCTGTGCTCTCTAGAAAGCTTTTCCTAAATTTAAGTATTGGTAATTGTCCCATTCCTGTTTTTTTTGTCATCACAAGAGGAAGCTGTGAGCTGCTTGAAGCATTACATTTTGTGAATGAAGAAAATCCTCAAGTTAACATACTGTGATTTTGTCTGACTTGACTAGCCAAGACTATTCAGTGTCTAAAATAAGTTGACAGTTATGCAAACTCACTTTAACTTTCTAAAATGATAAAACCTTACAGCCTGTAAGAACGAACTGTAGTGCATTTGGCAAACCGTACAGTTGGAAAAGTAAGTACCAAGTTCCCTCTTTGTGGCATAGTCAGAACTACACACTGGGGCTGAGAATTGCATCATATTTTCTTTCCATATGCCAATGAAAGTGTTATTTGGGAGACCCACTTGTTACACAAACACAACACCCCGCAAGAATTACAAATTCTGACCTGCTGTAATACTCATGTGAATGACAGTAAAGGTTAAGGCAGAAATGTTTAGTGAATGCATGGTTTATTTTAACCTTCTGCCTTGCTCAGCAGAGTTCCTCATGTATCACTGCACACACATGAATGAGAGATACAGGCTCACTACCAGCCTTATAGAAATAAATTTCTTCATATAACACTTTCTCCCTCTGTAGTACGTGTGACAGCTAATCTGAAAGACTATGAATTCCTGCTTGTGAACACATCTTTATTTTCAGGGATGTGACTTTACTATTCTTTTTATAGACATAGTATCTAGTCTAATTTCCCTTTTCATTCACATTTTCTAAAAGAACATCCTTATGAAAATTCTTTTGATGGTTGGTTTGTGGTCAAAAATAATTTCAGTACAACAAAAACAACCTGTAGTGTACTGAACATTTCCACTTCTAATGTTACTGGTGTATTAGCATTAGAGCTCGTTAATAACATAGGTGAAATTATGGGAATCTGCAGTGTAGCTGCTACCTCTGGATGACACAATTCTAAAAACTCCAAGATAGGTTCCCAAAAATCCTACTTTCTGTGTCAGTGAGCATGAGGTGTATGAGATATGGACAGCATGATACACACAATGAAAACTGGCTAGAAAAAGTTACTGTCTGTTCTTTAGTAAATTTAAGATACCAGTGTTTCACTTTTTACATTCTACAGAAATCCTTACCTGCTACAGGTCTCTCTTAGGTAACAAATTAATACCTTATGAGCTGCCAAGCTGGAACAATTTATGATTTTTCTGATTAATGTACAATACCTAGCCCTATTTTTAGATTGAGCTACATCCTCAAAGCCATCTTGGAGCAGTTCATCTAAGTGCATCACATAATGGGTGCCTTTTCACCAGGATGTGATCAGTCTGCTCTCTTTTTCAACTGAAAGGAGTCTATTGTCCTTTTCTGTTTTTCACTTCTGTACACCTATCAGTCATTAACAACATTTTTTTCATGTTTTGTTTCCTGAAATATCTGGTGTCCTCTTTATTTTGTGAACAGACATAGAGGTTTTTAATGTCTCTTTTCCTGGCCAAATTTATAGAGGAACTATCAGGAATATTTTATTTTTTTTTTTTTAAAAACAAACCCTTCAGATAGTTCTGTGTCTCTGAGCAATACCTAATGCAAAATCTCGTTATGAAATTTACCATGCTCGTCGAGCTCCATGGAGTTATACCAGTGGCATCAGCCAAGTGCCCTCCAGCTACGATCACTTCTATTATGCGCAGTGAAACCAGCTAAAAAACATGAGGAGGGTCTTCTAAAGAACAATTAAATATTCTTACATCATCTTGATAGAAAATGGTTCAAAAAATATTCCCTCTGTAACAATGCAGATCCATGCTGCTGTTCCTGGAGCTTTGTAGCTAATTATAAAAAAGACATAGATATGTGTGCATTTATTCATTTTTCCAAAATTTATCTAGTAATGTATGTATAACAGACCAACCCTGAGCCAACTCCAGAGGCATATTTTTATCAACCAGCATGAACTCCCTTACAGGATTTATAATTAGACATTTTGGTCTATGCCATGCTTTATAGTGTTGGTCAGCAAACATCTCTGAGGCACAAGCAATTTGGCTGATCAACACAAGAATTCAAGTCAGTAACCAGTTACAGATGCAGTCTTTGCATGACAAAACTGGGAACCCAGTGATTTAAAGATGCAAGTACATTGTTTTGGAGACATAAATCTTAAAGTTTAAATTTATGAACCACCAGATATTCTCAAGACTTACCAGAAGATTAAAGATTGTGAAAAAGTTACTTTAAAAGCTATGAAGTGTCATCAGCAACCTGGAAATTTGGATTTTAAAGTGCAGCCTTGAGCAAGATGGTTACCCCAAAAACCTCATAACCCACTCTCTGTTCTTCCCTGGCCTCTGTAATGACTGTTGATTTTCTCGTTATCAAGAAGAAAACAGTTATTTGCCTCTGCTTCTCCAAGAAGTAGGTGAGATGTGGTAATGGGACACAGGTTACCATCTATATAGAGGTCAGTTAGTTGGAGCTGAGACCACTGAAGAGCATAATTCACTTGCGAAGCAGAAAGGGCTACTGTACATGCTTGGAAGCATGGCATGCTCTGCTTTATTGAGGGCAGAACAAGTTTTCTCAAGCTCTTAATGTAAGCTCCTCTGGTGGAGAGAGGTCATTTTTTCACATCTTCTACTCATGTTGATAAGAAGTTGCTCTTATGGTGTGAAATTAGTCAGACCAGGTGAAGGAATTAATTATAAGCTGGCTCTGAGCATGCATAGATTTTTAACACACTGTAAATAAAATTTTCATTATTTCAGGCTGTGTTGAGAGTTTATGTATTCAGTAAAAAATAAAGAAAATGTGAACTTCTCCACCAGCTGATGTTGGTGTAATGCAATATACACTGCATAGCATCTGAAGGGCACCACATATGTCGAAACACAATGCTCATGTAGGATGCTTAGCTGCATTTTGCAATGTTGCCTCTTTGAAGTGACCAGCTCTTTAATTAACAGCTGTATTACACTTGAGAAGAGCTAATAATAAAAAGATTTCCTGGCAAGCAGCTTCTTCTGTTAAATGGGGAATGTGATGTGTTTGGCATGTATAATTTAGCTAATTTGTACAAGAAACACATTACTTAATCAGCTGTAGATTTGGTTATTGCATGATAAAGATGCCAATCCATTAATCAATTTATAGACATAAATATGTTATTGTTCAAGAAAAAACCTAAGGATTTAAACAGTTTTGAATCAATAAATATAATTAAAACAGTCATGTGTTGTAGTCATTTATTTGATTGTCCTATGGCTTCCTGACGCATGGTGAGATTACTGAAGCATGGAGCCAAGGAGCCAAAATTATATTTAGGTTTTTTATTGAAATAATGAAAGGGTATTAATGATAAAGTACAAAAGTGTGTAATAGAATATAATGTACTGTGAAATACAATTATGTTTGGAAATCAAGAAGAATACAGTAAAAGTTAAAGCCTTAAATATATTTGGAAATCACTTTATATTTTTAATAGAAGAATCATTGTGATATACAAGCTATGAAAAAAATATAGGAATGCATTATAGACATCTGAGTAAAATGAAATCAAATTATTTTATGAAAAAACAAATACCATCCTTAAGTTTTTCTTGCAATCCTTGAATGGGAAAAAAAGTGATAGAAATTACTACTGTGTAATTATTGACTCAAGCTTGCATTTTCATTTAAACAATTTCTATATTCTACCTTTTAGAAGCCTATGCAAGTGAGTTTTTTAAACTCTATTCAAGGGACATGCATGGACATATCTGTAATGGATATTATAGAAGTACAAGAATATTAATGGACAACCATTTTTAAAAAGTCTTGCAATGAATACACATGTCATGTGATAAGTGTTTGTGAATAGCTGAGAAACAAATAAAATACATAGGCAAGTAAGATATAAGAAAAACCTTAAAATGAGTAAAAATGTAACAATACTAAATTATTGGCTGATATGATGACTAGTGTTTGTTTAATAACAGTACAATAAAAAGAAGCTTTCTTTTTACCATTTCATGTTTCAGCAAAATTAGATATCTAAAATGATAACATAATATGCTGAAGTAAGCAGAAGTGGTAGATAAATTGAAACTACCATATTGAATATGCCATGTATTCTAATAAACTATTATGTTCTACTGAAATATTGTCAAGTTTGTAATTATTTGCAAAGCCTATTTATGTTCCTTTTAGTAGTACAGAGATTGTCTACCTGGACTAGTGAGATCCCAAAACAGGTGCTTAAAACCACTTATTTCTGCATCTCTAAATACTGACCACTTGAGAAGTTGCGTGTTGCTAAAAACTGAATATTTAGCTTTTTTGAAAAGCAAATAAACACCTGCTAGTAAGCCTGAAGTACTGTTTGTTACTTTTAAGAAACTCACAGCAATATTATTTGGTTTTCAAGACATCTGGAACATTAAATAAATGTCCATATTTTTACAGGCATACGTCTCTAGTGTCAATCTCTTGATTTCAGGCCCAAATCCAAGAAATATAGAGTATTTTAAACTTCATTTTTCAAAATAGTTTCCTCACATTCATCCCAGTGATAGAATCTGATCTTAAGAAATCTTATGATCTTAAGACTAAAGCCATGAAAATATTCCCACTTTCAGAGAAATGACTCCCACAAAAATTGAATTAGGCTCTAGTTTCGGTGCAGTTGTGGTACTGATGGCAATAATTATAATAGACTTGTCGGAATATGACAAAGCAGTTAAAAAAACTGTACACTTATCATGTATGGTAGTTGCCTGGAGACTGTGCAGTGACATCATTGTATTTTCCATAACTTACATTGTTCTTGTACTGACTGCTCAATTTTGAATTCAGTAGAGTTTGTAAGTGAGGAAAATGGCATCTCATTTGTACAATAAATTCTAACAAAGATGAAGTATGCCTAAGCATCATTTGCATATATGGAGCACTTACAACTTGCAAACATTTCAGGTAAGGAAAGCACTAAACATTCAAAATTCAGTTATCATATCTTCAAAAATAAGAACATGTTGTTGGCATGGATCTTTGCGAAAGGTTGAAGGTAAAGTTATATTTATTATGTCTGAATCCAATTATTTCAATTTCAAAAGAGTTTTGTGTTTTCATTACCATATTCTTTTCTAAGCCACCTTCTAGTGACAAGGAAAGAACAAGAGATTAAGCCATTGACCTGGACATTGGGAGATCTCAGCACTAGCGTATGAATGCTTCCTGTATAACACTGGAAATATTACTTGTTTTCTTTGGCTTTTTTTTCAGATCATTTTCTATGAAGTCAACGTCTCTCATGACAGCCATGTTCTCTAAAGTTAACGGAGTGAGAAGTGATCTAAACCATTTCTTATCTAAGAACACCTGGCAGTCTATGCAGTCAGTAGACTGTTGTTCATGGTGAGTTATACCCTAATTTGTATGACAATATCAGTTTTTCTAACAGGAGGAACAACAGTCAGGTCTTCTGAAGATTATTGAAGGAGCAAACTGAATAAGGCCATAGTGGCATTAGCACATTATGAGTAAAAGCAGAGGCAACACATATTCTGTGCACCAGTCATGGAAAGAGGCAGTATAATAGAAGCAAACAGTATGAAATGAATCAAGAAATATAAAATAATGGGGTGTGCGTACTTTGATCTTACTGAGGCATTTAACCATCAAAGGTTTCAATGCACCAAAGAAAACTAAAATATTTACATCATCATCTCCTGAGGCTTTTTCAACTAGAAAAACATATTGGAAATAAGGCAGGCATCTCTCTGTGTAGCTTCCACAAAGGCAGTAATTATGAATCTGTGTTGGAAGAAGCCCCTTTGGTATGGCACGGTGGGGAGCTATAGGTTCCTTTGTGGAGTATGGGCTTTTCGTACCATGAAAGTAACTTGTCTGTGAGTCTGTTAGTACCAGAGTTGTATATTTAAAAAGTCAAGAATTTCTTTTAGAAGAAAGAATAAATAAGCACAAAAAACTTTCTTCACATTTACATAACTTTTTATTTTGCTCTGCTGGTTTTGTTAGAGTGAAAACAAACATAGACAGTGATGTTGTCTGTTCTCTAAAGAAATTTTAATCTAAAATAAAACCAGAAGCAGCAAACAGCAGTAAACAATAAACAAAGGGAAGCAAAAGAAGTGCATAGGCTTTGAGAAGAAAAACAGCTTATACTGCACAATACATAAGTATTATTATGGTTCCTAACTATACCTAATGCAATTTCCCAAAGCTTTATATCAATAAAGAAGGCACACTGACAAAATATTTTAAATAATAGATATAAACTTGAGATGCTTTTAGCTGTTGCAGGATAATTACTCAGTAAATACTCAAGCAGAACAAGACAACAACTAGTAACACAAAGGACAGAATTGCAAAGTCCAGTCTGAACAGTTTAGTGGAGACATTTTCTGTTTGGATACCTGGTATCTGTTTTCTCACAGGTTTAAATCTGTACCAGACTAGTCATTGATTTTCAATTTCAGGGCTTCTCAATATTTACAGTAGTGCAAGTTCCCAAGCAATATCAAGCTTTTCTACTGTCTGTGATCTTTACAATCCTTTTTCAGTAACACTCTCTAGCAAGAGCTACTGTACCTACATGACACTTAGTTATAACTCGCACATGGACATCTTCCGTTCACTAAGTAAATGATGAATAGAGTAAAAAGCTGATCATACTAAACAACTGCATTGTTTAATTCTACCCTTCTGACTTGCGTGCTCTCTGAGTGCTGATTTTAGCTGTATAGCTTTACTGATTTTTGACATGAATTGTATGGCCTCATTCAGAAATGATGTGATAGATTCAAATATAACATAACTGAATTCATGTTTTGATTGTGAAATTAATACTGGGGAAAAAAGAAAATACTTAATGACTCCGAGTTATAGGCCCACTTCTTGTCAGTGCAACAATTGATGGGCCCATCAGCCGGATAGCAGTGAGATAGTCTTTAGCAGCTTCTCAGGAAGTTCAATTTAATTAAAAGCTTATCTTTTAATACAACACCAAAGTTCTATACGACCAAGAAACGTTTCCCACCATGTAAGCTTTCACAGCATTGCACTGAGTAAAATGCTGACTTCTCTTTAAAGCACAGTAGAGAAAATTTTTGCCTTTATTTTCTGTGCTGCTGGGTTTGAGACAGTTTTTGTTTACTTTCCTACATGCTTTCCAAGATAACCAGACCATGAAAATCTGAGCAACAACTTGCAATGAAGCTTATTAAACTTGCATAAATCTGATTTTTATGGAGCCTGCACTGTGACTTTCACTTATTGAAAGTAACAATAAGAAGCTGATGTGAGCTTGCAAGATTTGCAGGCCCTTGCTGCAGTATGTTTTAGACTTTATGTCCAGGGAAGACTCTGGCTTTTAAGTTGCTTAAGTGCTCTGATTGTAGCTTTCATTTTCAAGAAGCAGGAAAATAGCATGCAGAGCTCATCAGATCATCAAAATGCAAGTGTCTATTTATTCACTAGAAGAGTAACTCTTTTTTTTGGAGGAGGAGGTTAGTAAAAGGAAAACCCAGACACTAATACTGTATGTTTCCAACAGGCTGTAATGCTAACAATTGATACAGTTTAAGAACTGCGAAAAAGGCAAGGTATCCTTTCAGACTGCAGTTTGACAACAGATTTAAATAGATATTCAGATTGCATATGGAAGAAAAATGAAACATCGTTGAAATTTATTTAAAAAAAAAATTTACTTCTTGTATTTAGAGCTTCTACCTTTAAATGTATCTATCTCCCACAAAGGTCACACCATGAAAGTACTTCATGAATGTACATCATGGTACATTTTTTCCATTCTGTTCACTGGACCAAATTCACTTTATATGATGAACAAAACTTTGAGTAACCATTATATTAAATGAACATAAAATTAATCTGTACAAAAGAATTGCACTTGACAATGACCTTGTTCTAGATCCAACAGTTCTGTAGCATTATTCCTACTACGCCCAGTAAGAAAAGTGTGTAGGGTAGAGCCTTGGTGGCTGTTCATGATGCTGAATTATGCCAAGTGTCAAGAGTGTTTTCATATTATTTGCAGACTTTCTAGGATATATACCATGTAATGCTACAGACTCAGTTATTTTCTATTATTAGTTTTTCTCATCTTCATTTTGTTTAAAAAAAGAATGCAAAATTTTCTCATATGTGTAGCTAACATGAATTTAGTATGAAGTTACAGGAGAGAGAAATAATGCAGCTTCACTGGTCTTAAGATTGTACAAAAATATTTAAAAAATATTTTTACAAAAGCATGTACAGTACTCTCTTGTAAAAGGATAAATTTGCATGTAGTAATTGTGCTCACATTATACACATACCACTACTGTGGTGAAAATACAGTTCAAAATTACTGTACCTATTGAGCCACAGTATTGGTTATCTACCTACAGAGAATAGAGAGAAGGGATATGTAGATCTTCTCTGATTTCCTCATACAACTATTTGTTTATACACATGGAAATCATGACAGTGGCTGTAGCATCTAAATTGCTGAATATATTGAAGTTAGGTCAGGTATTCCATGTTTTCTCTAGGCACTTGAGAGCTTTTACTCCTCCTGTCCTTGAATAAAACACTGTATTCTTACTATCATGAAACAGGCAGTTATCAAAGGAGTCATAAAAAACCTTTTCCTTGAAACTCCATTGGATAGCTTTGAAAATGCCACCCCACTTATAGAAGAAAACACCAAGGAAAACAGTCTTGGATGGACTTCCTCTAAAGGAAGACAATAAAAAATAATATTCTGTCTTTAAAATTATTAGGAAAGCTAAGCATTTCCCATAGCTGTCAAAGACTTGTTAAACATTACTTGTACTTATTCAAAGGAAAGGCTGACCCAACTTTTCCTGTGAATTATTAACTTGCTCTCATAAGAGTTGTCAGACATGAACAAGAGATGTCTGAGATGGCGCTCAGGCCAAAATTACAGTTGAGCGAACAAGTTGAAAATATACCATGGCAAATACCAAACACAAGAGACCAAAGTATCATCCCAGTCTAGTCAATGATTTTATATCAAGAGCTGACTTGTAGTATCACTGCTGCAAGCTGATAGCGCAACCTTCTAGAAGAAGGAACCTGAAGCAAGGGAGGGATGAGCAAGCTACCCCTGCAGAGGTACCACTCTCCCTGCGAGAGTGGTGAAGGGAGGGTTTCAGCATGGCTGTATGACCTTCCACAGAGGGATGCTTTTCACAAATGGCCTGCATCAAAGTGGCTTTCTGAAGTCAAGGGGACATGGCTGCTATTAGGAGTCTGCAGCAGCAAACAGTCTCCTGCCCATCCCTGTGGGATGCACCTGTCAGGTCTGGGGATGTAGTGAAGAAAATAGCATCTATGTTGGACTTTCAGTTTCTCAGGGAAAAGGCAGATTTTCACAGTGTTTTCTAAAGCTCAGAACATGGAAAACAGTCACGTGAAGAATATTCATCAGGGGATGGCTCTGCAGAGACATATGTTGTTCTCTTTCTGTGATACGTGTATATTTTTTAATTTCATCTTCAGACACTTTTATTATTTTTTTTCTCCCAGAATTACTCAGTATGGATGCACACCTACTCTACAGAGAATTTCTTATTCTTCTTCTAAGAGCTTCTCAGTCTGAGTGCCTATCCAGTGTGTAGAGGATTTCTTGTAGTCAGATTTTATTGTAGTGTGGTCGGTTCTTGAGTTCGTCAAGTCTTTCTCCAGTGACATGAGCTACCTTTACTAAGTTTCCTTTTATTATTTTGTTTTCCTTTTATTATCTGGTCGGATTAACCTTTTGTACTTCCATATCACTGATTCTGTGTTTCATTTTTTATTGTCTCTTATCAATCCCCTGGATCAGTGTTTGGGTATATCCATGCACATATACAGAGGTACAAACCTGTGGCATATACGTAGAGATCTGATACATGGTATTTAAAATGTCTTTCATCTCTCATTTTATATGTTGATACTATTACTTTACTAGACTATGAGTTGTTTGATTTCACTTCCACTTTATTCCCTGTTGATGAGCTTCCTGTGTCATAACCTATAACAGACCTTGGCTATGAGCTGCTCTGGAGACATTTCCTGCATAGTTATGGCACATCCTCCTGTCATCAGGAGGGAGGGAGTGTAACTGCACAGGAAAGGATGGGCCACAGAGAGCCATATAGCATTGTTCTTCCTCTGTGCAACTTAGAAATTTACTGCTCTGCAAGCTCCTGGTGTGGCAGAGCTGGGGAGCCAAGCATGGGAGTGGACAGTAGCTTAAGTACTATAAGGATTCTCCCAAACTCTTTGCACAAATGTATAGCAATGCAATGATAAGACCTTGGTGATTTTGTCAGTCTCCTGGTTTCATAGGTCCAGAGCCACTCTGTCCCTTCCGCAAGTGCTGTCACTGTCCCCCACACCAGCTGCCCAAACTATGTACCTGAAGGAACATTCAGGAGTTGTTCAGTGCCTGTCTGCCACTATCAGCAAGTTTGCATTCTCACAACCTGTCAATGGCAGCGCACCACAGCACGATGCTGTAACAGCATTAAGATGGGAGAATGCTGCTTGTGCTATAAGACAGAGCATACCTCTGGGTCACAACAATGCTGTCAGCTGTGTCTGCATGTCACCAGAAATACAGTCATCCATAAAAGAAGAAGGCTTATGTGTGTTTCTCTGCATGTGTTTCAGAATGGAAATGGTTTTGTTGTTTAATTGTAAATTAGAAAATGGTTCAAATCATGGTCACAAAACAGTGCACTCATTTGAGCTGTACTCAGCAGACCATTCTGATTGCAGGAAAAGAACTTATTTGCAGTCTGAGGAGATGATTGGACATGAAGCTCACTCAGCAAGGTCTAGAAAAGAATCTTGAAATAATAATAATAATAATAATAATAAT
>NW_010205673.1:0-3674 GCF_000695765.1 Mesitornis unicolor
TTATATATATATAATGCACTGTGATATTTTTAGATTCTCTTACCCTAAAGGGAAAAGGTTGATATGGTTTCTTCAACCCCTTATTTTTACAAGGAAAACCAATAGTGTTCAACTGTGTTGTTATACAGGCAGGAAAGATTAATTTTCTCTGTACCAGAGAAGTTCCACCTGATTTTAATTAATAACATTATTACAATATTTCAGTAGTGCTAGGTGGTCATAATTAATCTCATATAAGTTTGTTTTTATAGCTTGTAGAAACACAGAAATACAGAGATTCTATACCCTGTGTTAAATCTAAATGGTCATAATTGGTAAGACATGTTTTAAACCCATTGATAATAGATGATTCAGTCTGTTAATGGAGAAAGTTGTATTCTCATGAATTTTGTGTGACTTAACAGTCTTTTTGTGGAAGAATTCCCTCTAGTGGCAAAAATTAGACTGCTCAAAGTAGCAACTGATATGCATAGGCCACTGTAAAAAAACCTAGAGAATGTGGCAGTCTTCCTTCATAGTGCTTCCTGATGATACATAGAAGAATACAGTGAAATACTGAAGACTTGTAACAGGGTTAGAAACCTGTTGCTAGTAAAACAAACATCAGTTGATTTCTAAAACAAACTATTTTTGTATCATAAAGAAAATACAACATTTTGTATGTGTGTGTATGTAAGTATATTAAAATAATGTTATCTTTTACTTGGTAAGGATAAACATTTTCCTTCTTATTCACACTGTCTTGTTTTTTTATTGCCTGTTACAGAACAATGACACTGAAGATGAGGAGAGATTATGGAGAGATCTTATTATGGAGAGAGTGACAAAATCTGCTGATGCTTGTCTTACTGCTATCAATATTATGACATCACCAAATATGCCTAAAGCTGTATATATTGAGGACATAATAGAAAGAGTTATTCAATACACAAAATTTCATTTGCAGAACACTCTCTATCCTCAGTATGATCCTGTGTATAGAGTGGATCCTCATGGTGGTTAGTATGCTAAATTGCATTTGGTGTTCAGTTGTCATATACATACCTTCAGATGTGGGTGTCCAAATTCAAGAACGGTTTGGATCCAGAATTCAGGGCAATTATGAAAATATGTAATTTTTGGTTTCCAGTTGATTCTAATAGTTTTTCTTCTGTAAGCAATTGCATTTACAAATCTGTAGTCATGGAGTTGTTTTGGGGACATTTTTTGAGGAAGATGATAATCTTTCTAATATTTGATGTGAAACACTGAAAAAAATAATAAAAATATTTTTTATTTTCTAGTTGGTGTTTTAAGTTCAAAAGCAAAACGTGCCAAGTGTTCCACCCACAAGCAAAGAGTTATAGTGATGTTGTATAACAAAGTTTGTGACATTGTCAGCAGTTTGTCAGAGTTGCTAGAGATACAGCTTCTTACTGATACAACTATTCTTCAGGTAAGTTTTATCAGAAGAATTTCTGTCTGAGAATGTTTGCTTTTCTTTTCCCAGAGAGACTGTAAAGTATGATTGTCTCAATGACATGAAATATGAAATAAGTACAATCTTTTCAATTATTAACATCAGTGACTAGTTTGTTGTGTATTATGTAATCTGCAGAAAGGCATTTAATGTTCAAATCTTAATGGCTTTTATTGCATGCTTAAGAAAAGTTTAACCTGATTGTATTCAAATATCCTTTAATAACTTTATTTGCAAATAATATGAAGTAATACATGTTGTTGAATACCTTACCTGCTGAATGAATAACCTACTTGTGAAACTGCATAAATATTAGTTTGTTAGTGAAATATACTTACAATAACTTCTTTCCATTGATAGGTATCATCTATGGGAATAACACCTTTCTTTGTAGAAAATGTCAGTGAACTACAGTTATGTGCCATCAAATTAGTGACTGCAGTAAGTAATTTTTAATTTATAGTTTCATGTTCATGTACTTCTGAGAGTTATTAGGGTATTTACATAGGCTGTATTTTTGCTGGTAGAGAATTGCAGTTTAGAACTAATTTTATTCTTGCATGTTTTTACAGTTTGGTATCCTAATCTAGGAACAGTATTAAATCTACCTGAGCTCCTCCTATTTGCAGAGTACTCTATAGGAAGAAATAGCCTACCTGAGCCAAGGAATTTACTTAATTTTGGTTATGTTGTTTGAAGTGTAAACACAAACCCGTTCCTCTTACCTGTGCTTTCTTGTCTTAAGAAATATTAACGATGTGGTTTTCCTTATTTTCTTTGTTAATATTTGAATTTATGCAATGGAATAAGCTATAGAACTAGTAGGATACTTCTATATAATAGAGTAAGTCCTTTTCCTCAGAAGAGGTAGCTATGTGAAAAATTGATGGGGCAGATAAAATATTATTTCAGAAAAACTGCAGTACAACACAGATGTGCTTGTTCAAGTGGAAGTTTTCCATCTTTGTAAGAATGATATACTCTGGTATTTATAAAAGTTAAAGCTTAGGATATGAAGTAAAACTGGTTTCTCAAATGTGCTCTAAAACCATACATGTATTTATGTTAATTTGTTACCATAGAGTTTTGCTGTATACTGGAGTCTGAAACCTTAGCACTGTTTGACTTTCTTATACAGTGTATTGTACCATTGGCAGAAATTTTAAAAACATACTGTATTTTTAAGAGCTATTACACATTTACGCTCTTTGAAGATTTTAAAAAAATCTATATTTGAAAATGTTTTCATGTATTTTATAAAGAAATGCTTACTTTGAAAAAATGAAGCAATGCATTAATAACATGATAGGTGTTAAATATAATTTAAATGTCATGTAAAGTATATATTTATATATTTTTTAAAAATCTATTTACCAAGCGATAATTTAAGTAACAAATATTTTTTTAACAATCCTGTAACTGTTAAATAGGTGTTCTCCAGGTATGAAAAACATAGGCAGTTAATACTAGAAGAAATTTTCACTTCCCTTGCGAGACTACCAACTAGCAAGAGGAGTTTGAGAAACTTCAGGTAATTTCTGACAAATTGATAATTTGTAGACAGTAGCATTTACAGTTTTGTAGATGTAGGATTTTAGTATTAACTTCTTTAAAAATTTGTGACTCCACAAATCACTGTTTCTTACACCATTATATTTATGCCTGCTTACAAAAATAATTGAAATATCTTCTTATTTGTCTCACTAAGGATGTAAATGCGTGTAATGTTAGTGTGCATTCAAAGGTGGTTTTTTTTGAAAATTCTTTGGTTCTGTTTATATGACTTTTATATAATTTCTTCATTGCTAAAGCTTAATAGGAAAATTCTGGCTGAATTTCTTTGAGGACACACTCAGAGCACTCTCTCCAGGAAATCAATCTAATACTCCTTTGAATGAGTTTCATTTAGGAATTACTCAGTTCACTTTAACTGTCTTTTAAGCACTTCAGCTGGATTTCAGTGCATCTTATGAATAATAGTATAGGTTCAGGTTCAATTTGAGAAAGAATTTGACCTGAACTGGTTTTCAGTTAAAAATCGAGGTTGGACACTTTAAATGATTCTAAAATATTTGTTGTTAGCATTGATTTTGTTCCTTGCTTGCATACATCTTTTCCCTGGAGACAGACAAATTGTCTATGGAATAGGTTGTCTCATACAGGGTGGATGAACAGCAAATTCCCTCAGGACTCTGGGATGCATCTCAGCAGGTCC
>NW_010205674.1:0-4020 GCF_000695765.1 Mesitornis unicolor
GGGGCGGGGCGGGGAGAGAGAGCGCACGTCATTAGGCGGCCATTGGTGAAGCCCTGCCGGGAAGAGGGGACCGAGTGCTGATTGGAGGGCGAGATGTCACTCAGGAAGCGCAGCCGCCGCTTCTGGGATGGATTGGGCGAGCGTCAACGGCGCCCACCACAGGAAGAGACCCGCCTCCTGCGGTATCTGATTGGGTATAGAGCTGCCACTCCGCTGCTGGCTGCGTTGTGATAGGCGCGTTCTGCAGGGGATAGGGCCGAGCGCCTCTTATAAGGAGTCGCTGGGGCCGTGGTTCCCCAGCTTGAGTTTGGTTTGGGCTTAGGGTTCTTTTGTAGCCGGGTTGCGCCAGCGAGGTCCTCTGGGGTGTCGTGTGCTGCTGTTTAAAGCAGTTATGTGTTTAGGGGAGCCTACCCCTCTGTGCAGCCTGGCCCTGTGTTTGTGATGGCCTCAGTAAGGTCTTCCAAGTGCCTGGTGTTGGTCAATCCCTGTGTTGTGGGGTGGGTGATGCAAGCTCCAGTGCTGTGCCCGGTCTCCCCGGTCACTGCTGCTGTGGAAACTTGGGGTTTCCTCATCCCCGGTGCACTCTGGGGGTGGGTGGTGTGGTACTGCCAGCTGGGTCCTGCTGGGGTGACCCCAGTGGCAGTTCATGTGCCGTTCTGATAGTTGAGCTCCTCTTGCTGCCCCTGAAGACTTCTTCCCTCCATTGATTTGCTCTAAAAGCCTGTTTTTAAACTGGTACTTCAATTAGCAGCAGCCTTACTCTGTCTCAAGACAAGCTGCTGCGTGGAAACCTCTTCTTGCCTGCCCTCCAGCAAATAAATCATTGATTTCTCTGCAGAGCTCTGTCTTACTCAAGCACCCCTTGATGGTCTGTCAGCCCTGCAGGTGATCTTCCCAGCTCCCTGCTTCTCCTGGGTGTAAAACTGCTCATTAACCCTCTTACCCGTTAGCAAGTTGTGTCTGCCCTGCTTCCTGCTCCTTCTGGCTTTCGGGTGTGGACGTCACCTCTGCCTTCTGACAGCTCCCATCTCTTGCTCCAGCCTGCGGGTGATGCCTCCCTCCTGCCTTGTGTGCAGTGGCTGGTGGCAGTGTGGCTGCCCTGGATGTGAGAGGCAGTGTCCAGGGCATGAAGGAGCACAGTGATGAGCTGGTCCCTCCACCGGCCTCTCAATGACAAGCTGGTGGTGGGGGGCGGACCAGGCCCCCAAGCAATATTCGGCCAGGCAGTGCCAGCGAACCAGAGCGAATGTCCTCAGGCTGTAGCAAGGCTGATGACAGCATTAATTAATCCAAGTTCTCATTGTCTGTGCAATTGGTACTGACTGTGGGCTGCTGTGCCCATCAGCATTCACTGGAGATCAGGCATTGCATCTTGCAGTTACAAACCTGCAGCAATAACAAGGAGGAGGGTGCGTTGCCCTGCCACACCTCAGAGATGATCTCCTGTGTCGCTCTGCCATGAGTGATGAGCTCACGCGATGAGCTTTCTTCTTTTAGCACTGCTTTCCTTTTAAAGGTGGCACATAGGTATTTTGAGCTTCGAATGAGATAATTTTGTTTCCACGCATTTGCATGCTTAACCCTTAGGTTGCTACTTTTGGTTTCCTCCCAGCTGGTGTTTTGTAGCAGTGTTGCCATCACTGGCAAGAGTCATCGGCCACCGGGCACTGCCGAAGCAGCACAAGAGAGTCCCCAAGAGAGCTGGAGGCAGCCCAGGGGGTTCTGCTTTTTAGCTCTGTGGGGGAGATGCGGCTGAAGAGGGAGAGGGCTCCAAACCCAAGTCTGTCAGGGGAGTAATTCAAAATAATCTTGACAAATTGAAGAAACAGCTTGAAAATGCAGGCTGCAATTCCAGACAGATGAGTGCAGGTGCTGCAGTTGGGCAGCAGTAATCAGTGCTTCCAGGGGAGCTGCTTTCCCAATGTTACTGGGGTCATGGTTACTCATGAGCAGGGCAGCAATAAGGGTCATGCTGTGGCAGATAAAACAGACTTTGTACACCCTTGGGATGAAAATGGCTACTGCAGAGATAACAGAGTGACCTGCTTGACCCGTCTGCTGCGGACAGGGCGATGTACTGGATGGCGATGCAGTGGGAAGTGCTTGCGGGGAAGCTCTCCTCAGAGCACCCCAGTACCCCACTAGTGCCTGGGGCAAAGGAGAGGACCAGGTGCTCCCAGACCCCATCCAGCCCTCAGGATTTGATGTTTCCAGCATCAGCCTGAAGCTCCTTTCAGTGGCTTGGATGTTGCCATGAGGCCAGCACAGGCTGCTGGCATCTCCTTGCCCAAGCTGGGGACGGTCCCTGCATGACCCCACTCCAGCTCATCCCCAGCCCCTCCTGCCCTGCAGCATCCCAGAGCCACACACTCATGCCCAGGAGGAGGGACAGTGCCTGGTCCCCTGGTCAGCCCCATCAGTACCGGGCAAGGGTGAGGACAGGGTGCATGAGCCAGGACCCTGGGGTGCTGCCCATGGGGCTGGTGGCCCTCGGGGTGAGCTCCTCTCCTCCAGCTGAGCTGGCCTGGCTGGGTCCCCGCCGGGCGCCCTCATGTCCCTGGGTATTTTTAGAAGCAAAGTGCTGTTTAACTGTGAAAAGGCAAAAGGCAGCCACAGGAGGGGAAGCCAGGCAGCAGCGATAGGGCAGCTCCTTCCGCAGATGGTGCCAGTGTGGGCCCAACCGCCAGGGCTGCCTGCCTCTGCAGGGTCAGTGCCAGGTCTCCGTCCCATCACGATCCCTGCCGAGAGCTTCTGCCAGTCCCAGAACTCATGCCACAGCCCTCGTTGCACAGAGACTCACCTCTGTGAGTACCCCCCATCCCTTTCAGCCACCTGGACCCTGCGGCCAAGCTGTGCCCACCCTAGTGGGGTTTGGTGGGGGCTGATGGGGGCTGGCGTTCTTTGGGCTCCAGCTCCCAGGCGCTGGTGGCTGTTTTTAGCTTTGTGAAAGTCCAATGTTTTGAGATTTTCTATTTTAAGACTCAAAGCTGGAGAAGTGGAGCGGCCCCTGACCCCTGGGTGTCTGCGTGAAGCGGGGCTGAGAGCCGGGCAAGGCGAGTGTGGGGCAGCTGCTGCCCCCGGGGGGATGTGGTTGCCCCCAGGTCTTTTCCCTGCAGTTGCCCCCATGGTCCCTCACACCTCGAGCTGTGCTGGAGCTTGTTCCCACACAACCCCATCTCCCACACTCTCCTAAGGGAGAACAGCCCTTTGGCACCAGGATGTCATTCCTCCTTTTCCCTCCTGTAGGAAGACCCCAGTGAACCCCCTGAGTGGGATATGGGGTGTCACAACACAGCCCTGCACCCCTTGTACCCCACCGTGGAGTAGGTATGTGCCCCCATGGAGCTCCACCATGGCACGGCACAGCTATGTGCTGATGGGCAGCCGGAGGGGACAGTCCTGGCAGAGGGGCATTGGGCTGCTGTGGTGGCACAGCCACCTCAACCCAGTGCCAGAGTCACTGCCATGTGGGGGATTTAATCCCCCCACGCAGCAGCTGTGGGGTCCAACCCCTGCACAAGAGCATACTGGGGATCACCAGCATGCAGACGAGCTGGGGTTCACCTGGCAGCAGGGAGGACTGGTGCTCGCTGGAACCACCATGGTGAGTTGTCACCATCAGCAGGTCACCCACGCTGCAAGGGAACAGGTGGGGTGACCCAGGTGAAAATGGATGCCGCTTGCTGGGCTCCCAGGAGGCAGACACCAGCCCTGGGCACAGACTTTGGCTTCATTTTATTCAACCCCGCATTTCAAAAAGTACCTCAAGATACACATGGGCACTGCAGTCCAGAGTCCATGGTGGGGCCGGGCACTGCCAGTGGTGAGCAGGGCTGGGAGCCACATCCCTGGTGTCCCAGTAGGGCTCTAGGTGCGGTGCCGCCGGGGGACAGCGAGGAGTCGTCGGAAGGCGGTGCGGAAGTCCCGGTTGAAGAGGGTGTAGATGAGGGGGTTGAGGCTGCTGTTGCAGTAGCCGATCCAGAAGAAGAAGCTGAAGAGGGGCTTGGAAATGGGGCAGGC
>NW_010205674.1:4099-4301 GCF_000695765.1 Mesitornis unicolor
CGCCGGTAAACCGCCCCCCCCGTCCCCTCCCCAGCCGCTGCCGACACAGCGACACGCTCTGGTGCTGGCTCCGACGTCGCCGGCCTGACATCCCGACCCCCCCCGGCCCCTTCTTGCTGGCACTAGCAGGGCGCGGGGAGTGGGTGGTGAGGAGAACCGCCGTACGGCGGGCAGTCAGGTGGTAGATGCGGCAGTAGACAGC
>NW_010205674.1:4372-4753 GCF_000695765.1 Mesitornis unicolor
TTCTTGGCCCCCTGGCTGCGCTCGCAGGAGCGGTGGCAGTGCCACCACAGCCGCCGCCGCCCAGACCACCATGATCATCCCCTTCACCTGCCCGGGGCTGCGGCGCAGGTTGAGCCGAGCTGCCCGGGTGACGGCCCAGTAGCGGTCGAGGCTGATGGGGCAGAGATGCCCGATGGAGGCGGGGGATGCCCGATGGAGGCGGTGCAGAGCAGCACGTCCAGTGCCAGGTACAGGCTGCACCACAGCCCACCAAAATACCAATAGCCCATCACCTCGTTGGCCAGCGAGAAGGGCAGGACGAGGATGGCCACCAGGATGTCTGCTGAGGCCAGGGACACCAGGAAGAGGTTCTGCGGGGCCCGCAGGGCTCGGCTGGGGGGG
>NW_010205674.1:4854-6017 GCF_000695765.1 Mesitornis unicolor
ACGTTGGGGAGAGCACTGGCTGGCTCCATGCTGGCCCAGCTCCTCAAGCAGATGAAGCCCCATGGAGCTGCCCCCTGCCGTGCTTGCCACACTCACCGTCCCCACTGCCTGTTGTGGCACAGTCCTGGCATCGCCGAGCCCCTGGGGGGATGTCCCAGCCGCCACCGCTCCCGTACTGACCCGGTCTAGCAGCAAGGCCGAGGTCGTCCCAGCCGGTGGTCGCCTGGCCAAGCACAGGGGAGGTGGTGCTGGGAGCCCAGAAGCGGCTCCCACAGTGGTCCCGCTGGCTCCTCTGGTCCCAGCCCAGGAGGAGGGCGGGCGGGAAGGAGGGAGGGAGGAACAGGCTGATATCACTGGCAGGAGCCCAAGCATCTGTGGGCAGTGGGAGAAGTGGTTGTTGCCAGCACTTAAAGGGCTCCTGCCAGGGTCCCTGCAGTGGGTGGGCTCCTGCTGTGGGCCGTGGGTTATCCGGCAGGCTGGGGACACTGGTGACCGTACAGAATCGACATCCGCTGAGCCCCAGCCCAGCAGCATCGCAGCACTTTGCTGGCTGCCTCGTGCTGTGCCTGGCACACTGATTTGCTTCCATGGCACACAGCAGTGGAGCATGGACCCTGCTGGCTCAGCCCTCCAGGGATGAGGAGGATGGAAGAAGGTGCTGCCTGCGGCACATCGGTACAGGCTGACTGCAAATTTTGGGTGCAGGGTTCAGTTATGGCACCGTCAGCACATAGCCCCCTGGCACCAGCACCACATTTGACATTTTCCCATGGCACCTGCATGGGCCTCGGCTGTGCACTGGTGGTGCATGAACATGGAGGTGGATGGTGGATGTCTGGCCCCTGTGGCTGTGGCTCTGGTAGGGTTTGCAGGAGCAGAAGCCAAAGAGACACAACAGCCAGGGTGCGGGTGCTCAGCATTTATTAGACACCAGCTGAACAGGGACAGTGGACACCAGGCAGCCATGGGCGCAGTGGCCCAGGGCAGCTAGAGCCGGGTGGCACCGTGTGGGAGCAGGCGAGGGGAGCCCACTCGAATGGCAGGGCTGGGCACCTCATCAGGGTAGGAGAGCGCGGGGTTGTCCAGCCCCAGCCTGGCCTTGTCGCGGGGAGGGCCCTCGCGCTCCTCCCAGCCTTCGGGGCTGCGGCAGCGGTCGGTGCAGC
>NW_010205674.1:6349-7403 GCF_000695765.1 Mesitornis unicolor
CCTACCTCCGGAGTCAGTATCCCCGTTGTGTTGGAAACACAAGCGTCCCCTAGCTTCTCCCTTGCCCGGTGCCCCCCACCAGCCCAGCCATGGACCTGAGCTACCCGTACCTGAAAGGAGCTGGCCAGCTTGTCCCTTGGGCTGGCCAGGGCGGCCAGAATGGCAGTGGTGGTGGTGCCGATGTTGGAGCCCAGGGTCAGTGGGTAGGCACGCTCAATGCTGATCACACCCAGGCCTGCAGGAGAGGCACCTCATCCCATCCCATCCCATCCCATCCCATCCCATCCCATCCCGTCCCATCCCCTCCTTGCCAGCACCATCCCCATGCTCTCCCAAGGAGGCACAGCTCCTCCCATCCCTCCAAACAGCCTTGTGTCGCAGGGCCGTTGTGGCGGGGTCCAGCACATGGCAGGGTACCAGGCATGGCTGGAACTCACCTATCAGGGGTGTGATGGCCGAGGTGAAGACAGAGCTGCTCTGCACCACGAAGGTCATCCCAGCACCCACCACCATGGCGAAGTACCCGGTGAGCCAGCTGAGTGGGTGCGGGAGGTCTGCCACAGCATGGCCATGGGCACAGGCATGGACACAAGCATGGACACATCAGCTGGGAGCAGTCTGGAGCTCCTACATGGTGCTGGGGAGGGGGCTATGAGGCCAGACTCTGGGTATGGGGTCAGTCTGGCAGCTGGTGGCTGGGATGGCCAGGGAAGCCACCATGGAGGCCATGACAGCTGTGAGCAGCATGGGAATAAGGGGCAGGCAGGGGACATAGGGGTTGAGCAGGTGTGGGGGTTAGGGGCAGCCAGGGATGGGTCTGAGGATGGGAAGTGGAGATGGGGGTGGGTGACCATGGGGCAGGCAGAGTCCCATCCCACTCACCCCTGGTGGTCCTTGTCCCACTCACCAGTGTTGATGACCTTCTGGATTGCTTTGGCCACTTGCCCCTTGAGCAGCGAGTTGAGGAGTTTTACCAGGAGGATGAGGCAGGTGCAGAGCACGATGAGGGACCCGGCCAGCAGCACGAGCCCCACGGCCAGGGCGGGGAGCGGGG
>NW_010205674.1:7434-13221 GCF_000695765.1 Mesitornis unicolor
AGAGGTGCTCGCCTGCCCCACAGCACAGCTGGGCAAGGGGCTGGGACTGACCTGGCCCTGCTCACAAACCTGTACCCTCCAGACAGCCCCACACCTGGACCCCCAACCCCAGGATCTACCAGCCCTGCTCCACATCACAACTCCAGCCCCATGCCCAGTACCTCTTCATCCCACATACAGCCCCCCAGCCCTTCCTGCACCTCCCCAGCCCCTTGCCCCGTGCACTATGCCCCTCAGCCCTGTCCAAGTCCCCTACAACCACTCACACTTCTGCCTGGTGACGTTGTGGAGGCTCTCAATGCCCTTAGCACTGCAGTGGCCTGGGGTTGTGCAGTTTGGGGGGGGCCCAAGCCCCACAGCAGCTGTCTGTAGGGAGAGGATGGACTGCAGCCAGCTGCACAGCGTTCTCAGCCAGCCCCTGCCCAACACTCACCCTCCATGGGATTGTTTGGTGGCCCCAGCAGGGCTATAGGCCTCTTACCTGTGGGGGTGCAGGGCCACACCAGACACGGATAAGGCTGCGGTTGCGCAGGCTCTCGTCCCCTGTTGCAATGCCCGTGATCACCGACTTGTCCAGCTGCAACATCATACATGTTGGAGAGAGCCCTTGGGGGCTTACAGCACCCACAGGTTGGGGACTTCTTCACTGGGATGGGGACACTACTGCCAGCCTGGGGACACTTGAATACAACCATCAAAGGAACACCAGCACTGGGAACATCGCCACCGGTGCTGGGGAGCTCCCACCAGCCTGGGGACACCACCCCTGGGGCACACTATGGCTGAGGAGACCTGGATGATGAGCTTGGTAAAGGGCTCCGTGATGATCTTCAGCAAGTCGGGGGCATCCTTCCCACTGCGGATGTTGAAGGTGGCCACAACCAGGCGGGTGACGTGGTGCAGGTACCCACTCACCACCTCCAGCGGCAGCAGGACCAGCACTGACAGCCAGTTGAAGCAGTCGTGCACCGTGGCGCCAGCGAAGGCTCTGTGCAGAGGAGCCTGTTGGCATGGGGTGGCCCCCAGGGAGCAGCCCCCAGGTCCCCAACTCCTCTCTGCCCCAACCAGCTCTCACCGTTTGAACTCACTGCGGTCGCCAGCCTGCATGAGGGCCACAATGGTGTTGGTGACGGAGGTGCCAATGTTGGAGCCCATGATGATGGGGATGGCAGAGCGCACCTCCAGCACTGGGAACAGAGAGACCCACTAGCTCCCATGGCCCGGCTCAGGGTGACCTCTTCAGGCCACACTGTCCCACAGCCTCAGGTCCCCAGGAGCCCCCTGGGCGCACTCACGCCCCGAGGAGACCATGCTGACGATGATGGAGGTGGAGGTGGAAGAGCTCTGCACCAGCACAGTCACCAGGATGCCCACCACCAGCCCAGCCACCGGATTGGAGAGAATGGCGTTGTCCTTGAAGATGTCCCCAGCCACCTTGCCTGCAAGAGAGTGTAAGCGGCAGGGTGCCGGCACGGTGGGTGCCACCAGCTGCCCAGGTGCCCCTGCCACCCTACCTCCGGCCAGTTGGAAGGCAGAGCTGAGCACGTCCAGGGAGCACACAAAGAGATACAGGAACCCAAACATCAGGGGCACCTTGAGAAGGGAGACACAGATGGACTGGACCCTGGCCCAGCACCCCAGCTCTGCGCAAGACAAGAGAAAATGTTAAAAGCCACTGTGGCACCACCCTGGCTCCCGGGCTCCCACAGCCCTATGCCATCCTCCTGTGCCCCTGGTGGGACAGGGCTCATGTCCCCAGCCATGCCACCACTCCCCAGGTCCCCTCCATCTCCTCCCACCCTGGAGTGCCCTGTGCCGATTGTCCCCGGTTGACAAAGCTTGGGCTCCCCTGGCACACACCCCAAAGCCTCCCTGTGTGCCTCTGGCAGGTCACTGTGCTCCCCAGACTAGGTGCTGTATGCCCACATCCCAGTGTCTCACCTGGCTTCTGGAGCTCATCCAAGCCCAGCCGAGGCCCCGGCCAGGGCAGTGCATCCAGCTCGTACCGCTCCCTGCCCTCAGCCAGGCGCCCCGGGGAGCTGGGGCAGGGGAAGCCATGGTCAGGGCAAGGCACCGCACTGACAGCGAAGGGGCAGGCGTGGGCGCCCGGCAGCCGATGCAGAGCTGGGGAGAAAGGGCACCTGTGTTATGGCCCCATCCTCATGGGGACCCCCCTGCAGAGAAAAACTGGGCACTGCCTGCACCAGGGCCTGGCCCAAAGCAGAGCTGAGCCTGGCAGGACGAGGAAGATGAGGAAGAGGAAGCTTGGGGGCACCTACCTTGGGGGCTGGGGCAGTAGGTGAACTGGGGCCCGTGCACCACCCTTCCTCCCCGCACGGGGCAGCGGGGCAGGGCCGGGCTCTCCCTCCGGTAGGGCAGCATCGCTCCTGCTGAGGCTGAGCAGAGGTGGCCACATGTCACCATGGTGGAGCCATGGCTGTGCTGCACTGACTGCCACCGTCCCCCCAAATCCCTGTGGTGCTGGCACCACCGAGAAGCACCATCCTATCACCCAATGGTCCCCATGGCCACTGGCCACTGCTGTGCTAATGCAGCAAGCTCCTGCAAGGGCAGACAGGGGACAGGGGAAGGGAACCCCTCCTGCCCAGGGCCCTGCTCACCTGAGGCTGGCCGGGCACTCAGGACCATGCCATGTCCACATGCCACATCCACATGTCCCTCCAGCGAAGTGGCCCATGGGGAACTGTGGCCCTTTATATGCACGCCAAGAGCAAAGTCTAAGGAGCCCCACGCTGCCCCTCGCCTCTGCTCGCTGCTCACCTCCTCCCCAGAAATTCTTGCAGTTAATGGGTAACCCTGCAGCATCCCGCGTCAGCTGCAGCCCTGGGGCAGGACGGGGCATGCGCCCCCGGGGTACCATGTCACCCGCATGCCCCGCCTCGCCTGCCCAAGGCTCAGCATCACCCCTGGGCGAGTGGCAGCCGGTGCAGCGGGAGCAAGGTCAGGGCACTGCTGGAGCCCAGGTGATGCCAGAGCAGCCTCAGCTCTCCATCACTTGGTGCCGGGTGCTTCATCCCCTCCATGAGAGGAAGAGGAGGAGGAGAAGGGCTTGGTGCTGGCGCTTCTGAGGTGTCCCAAACTGGAGGTGAGGCCACGCACACATCCACCATCCTTGGACACATCTAAGCATCAGCTGTGAGGGATCTAGCTCTGTCCAGGACGTGTGCCGTCCTCAGTGCCAGGGTGTTACGCCATCACTGGCGCGGTCCTTGTGTCCTGTGGTTGGTGGTGACAGCGGCACATGGCCTGGCTCAGCCTGTGCCACTGGCTCAGCGTGGAGCAGCCGACAGCACTGCTAAGGCTGCATGGGGCAGAGCCCACATCTTCCCAGCAAGTCTGGTGCTGGGGTGGGCAGGAGCAAAGTGACACCAGTGCTGCCGTCATCACCTCCTTGACACCATTTATCATTACCCGCTGTTTACGCACGTTCGGCCAAGTTTCCATCCACCCTTGAAGCGCCCATCCAGCTTGCCTCCGTGTCTGCCTGGGGGAGAGCCAGGGGTCAAAGGCCCCTTCAGCCCAGGCACCTGTGGGGAGTGGGCACGGAGGGGTCACACAGCTGCCATCTCCCCATTTCTCCAGGATTGAACACTCCAAGGACCCATCACCATGGACAAGTGAGCTGTGATTGTTTGTGATTGTGATCCTTTGAGTACTCCATGGTTCTCGGGGACAGCCTAGGGACATCCCTGACACTGCTGGAGCATCACTGAGCCTCTGCTGAGTCAGACTGATGGAGCTGAATCCCTGGGAGGTGGCACAGGAGGGGACATGCCCTTCCTCTGCGGTGCCTGGGGACACTTCTGAACAGGGGATGCGGCCAGCGGCACCTGCAGAGCCCCATGCCAGGCTGCAGTGGGCAGGAGGCTGATGTCCACGTTTGTCCCGTGCCCGGGGGGGCTCTTGGCCAGCTGGCCCCACAATCATTAACCCAGTGAGGCCCTGGCAGCTCCAGCTGTCACTCATTGACAGGGTCGGGGCTGAAGTCCTTGGCCGTGCTGGCTCTGCAGCTTCCCCAACACCATCAGTGGTGCTAGGAAAACAAGCTCTTGGCACTGCCCCTTGCTGCTGGGCAGGGTGACACCAGGGCCAGGGGCTGGCTCCAGCCCAGCCCTGGTCCTGGAGGGGCTCCATGGGGGCTCAGGTGACACTGCTGCTGGGAAAAGCACTATCCGGCCTTGGCAGCGGAGGAAGGAGAGGGACACATGTCCAGGCAATGCTCTTTATTTTCCCCGGTTTCACACCATAGACAGGACTGAGCAGCACCACGGAGACACAGGGAGGCTCTGACCAGGGCCGCGGGGCGGCAGTCAGCCATGGCAGCATGGGACTGGGTGTGCATGACCCACCATCCCCAGGTGAGCCCTGGTCCACCTCTCTGCCTCTGGGTGGGCAGTGGTGACAGAGCAGTGACCCAGGGTAGGGTCCTGGCACACACGAATGATGGAGGGACTTCTTTGCTGCTGTCAGGGGGCTGTCTCCATCACATACTGAGTCTGGGACCTCTGGGGACATGGGGCTGCCTGGGATGGGGACCTGCTGGGCAGACACCTCCAGCAGAGCCACACTTAAGGTTACTGCCCAGCACAGGGATGCCAGGCTGGGCACACATTGGGTACCTGCACACCAGGCTGAGATGCTCAGTACCCAGGGGTGCTGCATTTCTCTGACACCAGGCAGGCCCATCCCCAAGGGCTGAGCACCCTTATCCCCATCCAGGCCAGAGCAGGGGACCTACAGGGATTGGCTCCTTCAGCAGCCTTCCACATAGGATCTCCCTACAGGGAGGAGGAAGGCTTGTTTGGCACAACCTGCTGGCTCTGCCTTTGTCTGCTCAGGGCAGGAACCATGTACAGCTCCATGCCCTGCTCCACAACGGTGCTAAGCCTGGTAGGATCAGGCCCAGCCACGCTCACACAAACCAGATGGTAACAACCTGCCCAGGGCACAGGCCAGCAGGGCCATGCTCACCCTCCCCGGGATGGGTAGACCCACACATCAACAGAGGAACGCCTGTTCCTGTGGGGTCAGAGACTGGATCTGGCCCTCAGCTCCGGACAAATGTTCTCCTGACCCTGCCTACCCACAGCACCAGTGTTTGGGGCTGGCACCTGCCTTGCCATCCCATCCACCCGTGTCCTCTCTATCTCGCACACCCTTCAGTTGGCAGGGTGCTTTCCACACCCGAACAATCTGTGGGGCTATGCCAGCCCGGCACAGGCAGGGTTTGCCAAGGCAGCAGCTCTGCCGCAGGCAGAGGCACTGGGCAGGACAGTGCCAAGCATGTGTGGGATGTTGCAAAGTGCTTTGCAACAGGGGTTCAAACTATGTACAGGACTCCCTTGATGTGCACCAGGATGTGACCCCACCGAGGGGCATGGCAGCGGCTCAACCACTCACAGCGACATGACACGACAGTTTGGGACAGGACGTGGACATATCTGCGGTCCAGGCAGTGTCGGTAGTGCAGGGCAGGGGCTGGTCAGGCCCTGTGTTGAACCCCAGCATGGCCTGGGGGTACCACGCACCAGGTGCGGATGTGCAGCAGGGCTCATCGGAGCTCGTGGTCGACCGGAGGCTGAGCTGGCGTGGGCTCTGTGTGCTGAGGATGGCCGTCTCCCTCGGAACCTGGGTGAGGGGCATGGGGCTGATCCGACCCCTCACAGGTGCTGTCGTCCTGCCCAGGGAGCTGGAGGAAGTCAGGCAGGACCAGGTCCTCCTTGGAGAGCAGCCCACGCTGGTCGTTGGCTCGGCAGCTCTGGGCAC
>NW_010205674.1:13252-19433 GCF_000695765.1 Mesitornis unicolor
CCACTAGCCCTGAGGGAAATGCAGGTCATGCACCTGGGCTCCTGTCCCAATGCCTTAGCTGCCCCCTCCACCTGACATGACCCTGAACATGTCCCAGACACAGCACCTGCACCTTCTCCGTGCTACATGCCTGCACCCATGGGAACTGGCACCCATTCCCAGCACAACAGAGGACCCCAAGTCCCCCATAGCTCAACCCCAGCTTCATGGGACCCTGTACCTCTCCCCAGCAGACCAGGGGTCCTGCGTCCCTCACCCATGTTTTCTCCCAGCCCTCAGGTTTCAGACACACCAGGTCTCACCTTCCAGGTCGTATGTGCGGCGGTTCAGGTTTGCGGCAGCTGAAGACCGGGGCCGGGAGAAGGAGGAGGGCATCTCCCACAGTGTGTCGGGTTCTGCTCCTGTCGGGCTTCCCTCCTGCAATGAGCAGTCCAGGTCTCAGTGATGGGACAAGGAGGCCATGCTCCCTCAGCCCACATCCCCATCACCCTCCCACAGCCTGGCTCCTACCTCAGTACCCACTGCCCAGCCCCACGGCATGCACTGGGATTGCAGCGGGGCACGGCTTCCCCATGGACCATGGCAGCAGCCATGAGGCCATCTCTAACCAGGGCGGTGGGATCTTGAGCTCACCTGGCTCTGGTGTGGTGAGGAAGCGGCTGCAGCCTCGGCACACTCTGTCACTCGCATGTCTGCAAGGTAAGGAGTGATGCTCAGTGCCCAGGTCCTGGCCTGGCTGGTGACAGGATGGAGCCCATCCCAGGGAGCAGAAAGCAGCCTGGCCCTGTGAGCACTCCACAGGGGAACATGGCTTGGGGGGAGGACACTTCACCTGCTGGCATTTCGAGAATGAGTTTCTGAGCAGCTACCATGCTGACCAGCTTCTCCAGATCCACAGCAGCCGTCTCGCCTTGCTGCAACGGGAAGAGTCAGCTGGTGTCACACTCACTGTGGCATGGCAAAGGCAGCCAGGCTGAGGACCTGTGAGCTCCTCGGTCAGACCCTGCAAGGTCACGGGCTGCACAGACCAGTACCTCCTAGCTTGCCATGGGGTGCCATGGTCCATCCCAAACACCAGTGACTCTCCACAAGCCTGCAGGCTGCCCCCGGAACGAACCACTGCTCCCCACCACCTGGACACTACCAGCCCCTGGCCTGAGCCCCAAACCCAGGGCTCCCCCACCACAGCATCCCAGCCACAGGAGGCCGGGGCCGTTGCCCACCGAGGTGTGAGCCCTCACCCGCCGCAGCAGCGCCACCTCCATGCGCACGCCGTACTTCTCCAGCACCGGCTGCAGCGCTTCCCGGATGCGCTTGGTTGACTTTGCTGTGATGCGGATGGTCTTATTGAGGGAGGAGATTTCCAGCCTGTAGAGGAGAAGGAGAGGCTGTCTGCCGGCAAACACAGACAGGCAGGGGCAGAGCCTGGGCATTTGGGTCTCCCTGGGGTGTTGGGTGTGGGGCACCACAGGCAGCCACACGTGATGTGGACTGGACACATGTGGGCAACAGCATCAGCCCCGAAGCTCCCACTCACTCAAAGCTTATCCTGTTCTCCAGCTTCACCTCCTGGTCTGCCAACACGGTGCACTCCTGGTCCAGCACCAGTGCTTTCTACAAGAGCCAAACCATCAGAAGGGAGCAAGCAAGGTGGCGCACAGTCCCAGCCCAGGGACAGCCCGACTGGCAGGAGCCCCCTCTCCTCCTGCCCATCCTACCTGCTCATTTCCCACCAGGTAGACCTTGATGTCGGGCAGGCTGAAGCCGCGCTTCTCACATATCCCCGCCAGCATGTCGCGGATGGAGTGGCCAGGCCGGACGGAGGCCAGTGAGGCCGTGCCATCAGGCAGGTACACGCAGCAGTATTTCATGGGCTTGGCTGGCAGCTCTGCCTCGCTGCCCCCCAGGCTCTAGTGGGGGCGATGTGGTGGGATAAGCACGGCCTGTGGCAGTGTGATGCCATGGGGCTGGCACAGCAATGACTCACCTCCGTCCAGGGGCTGGTGGCCGTGCTGGCTGAGGACAGGAAGCCCAGGTCCAGGCTGGCCGAGGAGTTGAGTGAGCCCTGGGACTCCCGCCACAGCATGGCACTTCCACTGCCTTCTCCCCCCTCTAGGGCAGACAGAGGGACAGTAGTGATGATCACAGTCTCTCTTTGGTGTTGCACAGTCCTGGCTGCCCTGCTTGGCACAGCACCTACCTGCCCAGGAGGGCTCCCGCCGCTCTCCCTTCCTGAAGGACCGGCGAGGGCTGCGGTTGCCACCACTGCCCACTGTCTCCACACCCAGTGGCAGGGACTTGCCCAGCTTCAGCTTCGACTTCTGGGGCAAACAGAGAAGCATCTCATCGTGGGGACATCCAAGGCTTCCCCTTCCTTTTCCCAGGTCCCCCAACCACTTGTCTGTCCTCAGTCAGGGGCTGGGTTTGCTCCAAGGAGTGGGAAAGAGACCCAGGACCATTTTCTCAGGTGAAGTTCCCTGTGTCCCTTGCCCACCCCACTCACCTTGCTGAGGTCAGGCGGGGGGCTGCTGCTGCGGGAGTGGGGCCGCAGGTCGGGCAGGGGCTGCCCCTGGCTCTCTGCTCGCAGGCAGGCCTGGTACAGCGGGGATTTCACAAAGCGCGTGTAGCTGTCAAACTTCATCAGGTTAAAGATCTGCAAAGGGAGGATGGGTCTGCTCGAGACCCCTGCCCACCTACAGCTTGCTCCAGCCACTGCCCCACGTTGACAGTAGCGATGCTGGTTGATGCATGGGGTGGTCCTGCACCCTCCAGCCTGCCGGTGGGGTGCTGCTCATACCTGGAGCTGCTGGATGCGAAACATGTCTGGGGAGGGGTTGGCCAGCATGTCCTCCCCAATCCAGGCCTGCTTGTCGATGTTCACGGGACTGACTGAGTGGCTGGACAGGAACTCATCGTAGATCCGCCGTGCCTCCTGGGCCAGCTGAGGGAACGGGGGGGGTCAGGCCAGGACCAGGAGCCCCCTCCTCTCTGCTACCCCACAGGGATCCCCTGGCTCACCCTGCAGAGCCACTGGAGCCCTGAGGGACCAATGCCCCCCGGGACCAGCTCAGTAGCTGGGCTTCAGGATGGGCATTGGAGCGAGCCACTCCCACCCAGCATCAAGCTTTCAGCACAACACACCACTCTCTCCACGGAGTTACAGCCTGAGGTAGGAACTGTCCCCCGGCTGTGTGACTGTCTCCATGAGCCCCCATCAAGCTCTCTGCCCTTGGTCTCTTGTCCTCCCAGCAGCACTCTCCACCCTCTGGTGGCCCTGGGTTGCAGAAGCACACCCTCCTCTGTGGGGCAGGCAGTCCCAGCTGTGGCTCTTCCAATGCCCATTGCATCCATTTCCTCGTCCCTCCCGCAGGAGACACCAGCCTGCTCAGCCTCCCATTACAGAGGTCTGCTAGGACTCTGGGACATGCAGGCATGGCAGCCACCTCCACCTCTGCCCACATCCCTCCACAGCAGCTGTGTGACCCAGGCTCAGCCACACCATGGCTGCACGGAGGCCGGTACCTGCTGTGTGTCGCTGGCTGGGATCTGCTGGAAGCGCTCACATGCCTGCCAGAAGTAGACATTTTCGGCACTGAACTCCTTCTTGAGGAACTCCTGTGGGGCCGAGAGAGCTGCTAGCCTGGCCGGCACTGTGGCCGTGGGACAGTCGGTTGCCAACAACAGATGGGAGCAGGGACCAAGGTCTGGGCTGTGGCACTCACAGTGAAGTAGGTGACGGCCACGCGGTCCTGCAGCAGAGTCTCAAAGGATTCGGCCCAGCTGACCACAGACCCCTGTGTGGAGCCGCAGGTGGCCGATGGTCCTGGCAGGCTGTTCACGCTATGGTTGCTGCCACGGGCCCTGGAGGCATTTAACTCTGAGAGAGAAAAAGGGTCAGTTCTGGCTGCCTGGATGTCCCCTCGCGTCACCCTCTGTTGCCAGCAGTCCCCCCATATCTGCAGCAAGTTCATCCGCCCCATCCTGATGTGAGGTGGTGAGACCTCAGGAAGGGAGCACGAGGAACTGGTATCACAGTGGCATCCTCGGCAGATCAAACATGGTGATGCTGCTGCTGGCACCTTCTGGAGTGACAGCCCTCCCTACCAGTGCTGGCCATCCTCCCCTCCCGGGGTGTCACCCTGGCTCCACCTGTGACTCATCTCCCAAGGGAACAAAGTTGATGCACAGGGGAGGCACCCAGCCGGGAGGGAGAGCATGGGGACACGGGGGGCACATGGCACGGAGGGAAGCTTGGAGGGTGGGCAGAGGTTCTTGAACTTACCTCATCCACTCCTCTGGCCATGAGGAACACACCCAGTGAGAGGAGGGCACAGAAAGTGTCACCCCCTGCTCCCAACCCCAGGTAAATCCTCCCTCCGGAAAATCCTCTGTGCATTCAAATGAAGTCCCTCTGCCAAAAAGATGGAAGTTCCCAGGGGCAACCGCGGCTTTTGAACTGGTTTGGCTGGTGAGTAACTGGGAGCAGAGGGTCATTTGCAAGAGAAGCTAAGGGTATGGAAACGGGGTTCTCCTGGCAAAGCCAGTGGGAGCAGAGGAGGCAGCAGACTGCTGCTTTGCCAAGCTCCGTGCCCTTCTCCTCCTGTCTGAAACACAGGGTAACTGCACACACCCTCTGCGTGCAGGTGGGAACAGCAGCCCCCACACCCTGTGCTGGAAGGATCCTGCAGCAACAGATGTGCAAATGGGCCAGCTAAGATACCTGGTGGACAGTGAGACAGATGGACACAGACAGACTGACTGACCCTCAGGGAGCACAGGACTGGTTGGTACCCAGGCTGTACTTGCCCCGGGAAGCCTCTCGACCCCCAGCACCCAAGAGTGGGTGCTGAGCAGCCAGAAGGGAGGGACAGGCAACAGGGGCCATGCGGGAGGCATGGCAAGTCCCTGGCACGGGGCTCAGCCCAACTCTGTGGGAGCCTGGCCATGCACTTGCCCACAGCACAGCCTGTGCTGACACAGGACATGGCTCTCTGCTGGCTCCTTGCCCCTGGCACCAGGATGGCTGTGGGCTTCCCCCCCCCCGAAGATGATGCCAGCCTCCTGTCCCAGAGCAAAGAGCAGCCTTACCTCCATCCGACACAGCCGGGCCCTGCGGGGGTGGAGAGAAGAGAGGTGAGAGGGGCCACACAGCATCTGTCAGCCCAGTGGAGCAGTGCCTGGGCAGGCAGCAGCGTCAGGGCAAACCCAGTCTGAGCCCAAGAGCAAGGAAACCCGGGCTGCCGGCAGACACTGCTCTGGTGTTAGCTGCAACCAGGATGGCTGCCCCATGGCAGAAGCAGGGCATGGGGCTCCCCAGTAGAGGTGGGGGGTTACAAGAGGTACACAGCTTTTCTCCCACTTCCTGTGCATCTAATGCTCTGGGTCCAGGCCAGCAATTGGGAAAGGGCAGATGCTATCAGATGTAATGCTGCCACCGCTGCCCCAGGAGGAGAGAGACAGCCTCCCCAGCACAGGAAGAGGAGGGGAGGAGGGGAGGGAAGGAAGGACAACCACAACCCCAGGCAGGCAAAGTGCCTGCTCCCTCCTTTCTTGGGGCCTGAGACTACTGGAGGGCAGATGCCCAGAAATAGTGACCAGATCCTGCCAGAACTGCCCATGAAGAGCACGGCAGGACAGAGTGCCCTGCAGCATCCCCTGGGCTGCCCCAGATACCTGCAGTGGGGATGTGGTACCCCAAGACCCACAGCTAGCAGGGATATGGCCAAAGCCTCCGCAGTTAAAGCCCAGCCAAGAATCCCCTACGTGGCACTGCTGGCACTGCCTCCCATCGTCTGCCTGGGGCCACACTGAAGTGATGCCTTTGTCCTCGCTGTCCAGAGCCCCCCACCATGCCAGCCCCACACACCCCAACCTGCTCTGCATGTCCCCTGCCTGTCCCCATCCCAGCCCCACACACCCTAGCCCCACTATCCCACCCAGTCTTTCCTTGCTACCCCACCCCACATGCTGCTGCCATGCCCCTTACCCCAGCCCCACATCTCAGCCCTGCCTGTCCATTACTCCAGCCCCTCCTTGCTCTTCCCCATCCACCCCTGCTGCCCACACCCACATAGCTCTGTCCTGCGTGAGCCACACAGCCCCCCCCACACCAGCACTGCTGACTCCCATTACCCCATCCCAATATGTCACTGCTCATCCATTACCCCATGCCATACATCCC
>NW_010205675.1:0-212 GCF_000695765.1 Mesitornis unicolor
GAGGAGGGGCCCGGCGCAGCGTTTAAAAGCGGGGCCGGGGTGAGCCGCTCAGCAGCGTGCGATCCCCTGGGGACCAAGAGCTGAGACCTCCTCCGTGCCCGCCAACGCCGCCCTCCCGCCCGCCGCCATGGTGCACTGGTCAGCCGAAGAGAAGCAGCTCATCACCAGCATCTGGGGCAAGGTCAACGTGGCCGACTGCGGGGCTGAGGCCC
>NW_010205675.1:316-4887 GCF_000695765.1 Mesitornis unicolor
CGCCGACCCCGGGACCCGGAGGTTCTTCGCCCCCTTCGGGAACGTCCCCAGCCCCACCGCCATCCTCGGCAACCCCATGGTGCGCGCCCACGGCAAGAAGGTGCTGACCTCCTTCGGGGACGCCGTCAAGAACCTGGACAACATCAAGAACACCTTCTCCCAGCTGTCCGAGCTGCACTGCGACAAGCTGCACGTGGACCCCGAGAACTTCAGGGTGAGCCCTCGTCCTGCCCCGCTGCTCCCCCAGCCCCGATTTCCCCCCATGCGTGGGATTTACCAGGGCAGAACAGGGGGAGATGCGGGGAGATGGGGAGGGATGGGACCAGGCTGTGGCTTGGTGAGGGAGCACCCAAGGGGCTTGGTTATGGAGAGGACGGCTCCCTCCAGACAAAGCCAGGCCACAAGGGGATGGTTTGGGTACGGAAAGGGATGGGGAGGGCAAAGCCAAAGGCGTTGTTGGGCAGGAAGAGGTCTGGGGCAAGGGGGAAGCGAAGGGGTGAGGGTACGGAGGAGAAAGGGGAAGAGGTGAGGAGCCAAAAAATGAAGGAGGAACCGGACCGAGAGGAAGAGAAACTGGGCTGGCATTTTCAGGCTGCAGAGTGGGGCGAGTGGTGATGGGGAACCCTCTTCCTTCCCCCATTTGAGGAGGAAACCCCAAAATCTGTGGGGCCCTCTGCCCCGCGGCGGGCACTGAGCTGTGACTGCTGCTCGGGAGGAGGAAAACTGTAACCAAAATTCCCGTTGGCTCTGGCCACAGCAGCCCCTGAACCTTTACAGCAAAGGCAGGGAACGAGTTTAAGGCCTACCTCAAAAAAGGACTCCAGGGGGGTGGTTTTAACCCTCCAAAATGCGATGTGGGTGCTGGACCTGCAGGTTTTTGGGGTCATTAATGTGTGTTCGCTTTCGTGTGTCCCCCCCCAGCTCCTGGGTGACATCCTGATCATCGTCCTGGCCGGCCACTTCACCAAGGACTTCACCCCCGACTGCCAGGCCGCCTGGCAGAAGCTGGTCCGCGTGGTGGCTCACGCCCTGGCCCGCAAGTACCACTAAGAGGGCCCAGCGATGGCGACGGCCTCCGGGCCCGGCCCGGGGCTCCCGCGGCTTCTGACAACCAAATAAAGTCACCCTGACAACTCTGCGCCGCGTCCGTGTGTCCCTCATGGGGGGCCGGGGGGGTTCGGCTGGGGCAGGGTGTGGGGTTTTGGTCGGGGAGAATGCGGCCTCTCTCTCTTCTGCGTGGGGTTTTGGGGGTTTTGCCTCTAGGAGTTACGATTATGGAGTGTGGGGTTGATGCGGCCCTGTCTTCTCTGCGGCCAAGTCGGGGTGGAGGAAAGGGGCTGTGTTTTACTCCAAAAATAAGCATTTTTGTGGAGGAAAGGGGCTGAATTTAACTGTGAAAACGGAGTATTCTCTTGTGGGAAAGGGGCTGAATTTGACTGTGAAAACTCCACGTTCTTGTGGAGGAAAGGGGCTGAATTTTGCTGGGAAACCTGCGTGTTCTTGTGGAGGAAAGGGGCTGAATTTTCCTGTGAAAACTGAGTATTCTCTTATAGGAAAGGGGCTGAACTTTACTATGAAAACTGAGTATTCTCTTGTAGGAAAGGGGCTGAACTTTACTATGAAAACTGAGTATTCTCTTGTAGGAAAGGGGTTGAATTTTACTGCGAAAACTGAGTATTCTCGTGGAGAAAAGGGGCTGAATTTTGCTGGGAAACCTGTGTGTTTTTGTGGAGGAAAGGGGCTGAATTTTACTATGAAAATTGAGTATTCTCTTGTAGGAAAGGGGCTGAATTTAACTGTGAAACCTGCACATTTCTGTGGAGGAAAGGGGCTGAATTTTACTACAAAAACTGAGTATTCTCTTGTAGGAAAGGGGCTGAATTTAACTGTGAAACCTGCACATTTCTGTGGAGGAAAGGGGCTGAATTTTACTACAAAAACTGAGTATTCTCTTGTAGGAAAGGGGCTGAATTTAACTGTGAAACCTGCACATTTCTGTGGAGGAAAGGGGCTGAATTTTACTACAAAAACTGAGTATTCTCTTGTAGGAAAGGGGCTGAATTTAACTGTGAAACCTGCACATTTCTGTGGAGGAAAGGGGCTGAATTTTACTCCAAAACCTGCGCCTCCTCTTGCAGCCAAGGGGATCTCGGCACCTTCATACATTTTTTAGGAAGGATAAACAAAACAAAGGCTTTAATCCACCCTGGCACGGAGCCCGTGGGGAATTTCGCTGACTCACGCTGGCCAAGCAGCCGTCGGGGCGGGGGCAGCGTCCAGATAAACACTTGGCTATCAAGCCCTGTCCAGACCCTGTTTGTGCACCTCTTTTTCGCCCTACGCCACCCATTCTGCAGTTTAACTCTTTTTTTGGGGGGTGATTCTGCTCACGGTGGTGGCCATTGATGGTTTTCGGGGGGCGAGCATCAGTCGGTTGGCCCCGTTTTGGATGTTTTAAGCACCCTCGGAGCAGGGGCCGCTTGGGCAAGGGACCTGCTGGGTCTTTAAAGGGACAAAGGAGGGCATGGATGTGTATCCCTGTGTCTGTGGCACCCTCACCTCTCTCTGCTTCACCCACATTCATGGGCATCCTGCCCTGACACACCAAGGGGTGGTAAAAGCCCCCCCATGACCCAAAAATGCCCCTTCCCACACACGTCACTCATAAAAACAGGCGTTTATTTCTCTGGTGTCAAGGCAGACACTGAGAAAATCATTTGTATTAAGTCCCAAAGTGCTTTCCTCCCCGCAGGAACTCTGGGAAGCCACAAAACCTGGGATTTTTCATGACTTTTTATGGTTTTCATAGTAGATATTTGTAAACTTTCATATGAATGCGGTGGTTCAAGGAAGGGGTAGAGAGGGGGGCCGGGCTCTGCTCCCAAAAAGCAATGGGACGAGAGGAAACGGCCTCAAGTTGTGCCAGGGGAGGGTGAGGTTGGATTTTTGGGAGGAATTTCTTCCCCAAAGGGTTCTCAGGGCCTGGAAGGGGCTGCCCAGGGCAGTGTTGGAGTCCCCATCCCTGGAGGGGTCCAAAAATCCTTGTGGACGTGCAGACACCCCACCTCGTACCCCATCACCACTCGCCCCACTCTGCAGCCAGAAAACCCAGCAAACTGAGGCCAGATCGCATGGAAAACCCAGCAAACTCAATTCACATCACATGGAGAACCACAGGAGGACGCTGGGTTGCCCCAAGTGCCTTGGGATCAGGCTCAGAGCCCCCGTGCTTCCATCAAGGCTCCTGTTTATTGGGGTTTTATCCAGAAAATAAAACAGCAGAGCACACCCCTCCATGCAGGGGCATTTCTACTGGGGAGGGCCCATCAATTTGGGTGAAGTCCATCACCTCCTCCTGCCAAAGAGCAGGAAAATGGGGAGGAAAATGTGAAATATGGGAGCTTTGTCAGGGTGGGATCAGAAGGGAAAGGCCCTGGGCTCCCCCCACACCAAACACCCCCCAGCTGCTTTTGGAAGGGGTCCTGCAGGGGCAAACCTTGCGCTCACCCGGCCTCTACGATGTGGACGGAAGCAGAAATGGGATGGGAAGGGTGTTTGATGATGAGACCATTTTGGGTGAGTTTGCTTCGAAAGTGAAAATCAAACCAAGAAGGTCAGGGCCTGGCACAGGAGGAGGACGATGGGGTTGGTGCAGATTTCGGTCCCAAAAACCTGAGCAGCCCCAGCATTGCCCACAGGTCCTGGCTGTGCGAGGAGCCCAGGTCTTTGCTGGTGGCCAAGCCCTCTGGGGAAGTTACATTTTCATAGCATCAAAGGATGGTTTTGGTTGGAAAAGACCTTCAGGATCATCGAGTCCAGGCACTGAACCAGCCCTAAGTCCACCCCTAAACCATGTCCCATCACAGGATGGTTTTGGTTGGAAAAGACCTTTGGGATCATTGAGTCCAGCCATTGAACAAGCCCTAAATCCACCCCTAAACCATGTCCCATCACAGGATGGTTTTGGTTGGAAAAGACCTTTGGGATCATTGAGTCCAGCCACTGAACCAGCCCTAAATCCACCCCTAAACCATGTCCCAGTTTGACAGGGGCATTTGTTGTTTTGCTGGTAGAGGCAAAGGCAGAGCCCAGTGCTCCACACAATCACAGCATGGGGGGGTGGGAAGGGACTTCTGGAGATCACCCAGGATCACCCAGAGGTCACCCAGGACCACCCAGAGGTCACCCAGGATCACGTCCAGGGGTTTGGGTGTCTCCAGAGAACCCATTACCATCACCCAGACCCGCAGTCGCTGGATTTGGAGACCCTGTTCTGGCAATGGGAGGCAGGTCCTGCTCAGCGCGTCCACGCGTAGGGGAGGTCTCCAACCCCCAAACTTCTCAAAACCCCAAATGTGGAATCATCTGGTGTCATCCCCCCGCCGTTGGATGCCCCCCAAAGCGTGGCCAGGGCTCAAGGAGGAACCCAAAGGAGTTTCTCTATCAATTTTGATCACGTATTTCTCAAACAGGGGCAGATGTCTGGCTCCGTGGCATTGTGATATGCTTTAAAAAAGAGAGATATTTCTGCTGGCTGGTGTTCTAAGCAACATCTGCTGAGGACACCAAGC
>NW_010205676.1:0-5955 GCF_000695765.1 Mesitornis unicolor
TATAATATATACAATTATTATATTATATATTAGTTACAGTCTTCCTTCCCCTTCTCTACCCACTGCTCAGACGACAATTAAACATTTATTTTCTGACTTTACAAATCCCCACAGGTCCTTGGTGTTTAGTATTAAAGTTCAGGTTTGGTTCAGGCAATATATTTGCACTCTTTTTCTTTCAAGTCTGAAGTTGTAGGGTCTGACACATACAAATTCATTTCTCTGTGGATAAGAACATGTTCTCCTTTGATCACATCTCTGAGAGAGTTTACAAGATTCTGGGTAGAATTTCCTACTCACAGAAGCGTCTTCTAATCTGTGCTCTCTCAAATGGTGCAGAAACAAGATTTCTCATAAAACAGATGCTTCACTTAATCCTCCTTTAAATGCCCAGCCCCATGATCAGGCCTAGAAACCTGGCCCCATTTAGCTGCATTTCTGCTTTTCATTCCTGACACTTCATTGCTATATTGTTTCAATACTTACTCCTCTGTACCTTACTACATGTTTACTGTAGTGAGTGAATATGTACACAAACAGCTCTCTGGTCAGGGACTATATGTTTTCTTGTATTTGTCAATACAAAGCATAGCAAACCTTTGCTTCCTAGAAACTGCTGCAGTATGAATAATGTAGTATCTTCAGAAACTTGTGTGTTTGCTTTTTATCAGGGGAAATAAGAAGAAAAGTCACAAAGAGATGACAAAAAATGACTTTTGCTGAATAATTCATTGACATTTCAGTAAACCAATTTACACCATTGGCAGTGAGTCCAGTTGCTTATTCAAGGAAGATTCTTTGACCTACTCTACTTCTAGACAGTCATACAATTCTAGTAATTAGTACAGCCACATCTCTGCAAATTGTGAAGGTTGTGAAGTGACTAGATTTCTTACAATACAGTGATATTATTGATGATGTCATACTCAAATAATTTCTCTCCTTCCTAACTCTACTTCAATGACCGTCCTCTCCTGAGAGGTCTCTGAAGGTCTGCTGATATGGCTTTCTTTGATGAAACTAAGATAGCATGGATGCTTTTGATCCAAACATTTTTGGGACTTTGAAGTTGTCCATGTAAAAAAAATATGCTCTTGTCAAAGAGTATCCCGCATTAAAGAGTTGTTTTAATAAAAGGAAATCTTTCAACATTTCAGCTCTGTGTTTCTCACTTTCTAAATGGGTATATTTATAATCTGTTAGGGTACCACTGCATATCTGGGATAATTTGGATAACACAATTTAAACAGTGCTCTGGTTTGAAAATTTGCAGAAACATTCAAACAAGAAGGAAAAATCCTTCTTTTAGAAGCTATTGACATGAGTCTTTCTGAACGGGAACATCGTTAAAAGTTCCTACTATCTCAAATAAAAGAATAAACACCAAAAATATAAAATAAAAACAAAGCACTAACTGAACAAAAAAATCTTCACAAATATTCTTATTTTTTGAAAAGACCTCTTGTGACATTTCCCATTGAAAAAAAGCTAGAATAGAGTTTTCTATCACTCAATCTCAGACATGAAAATTTTAGGTGATATTGCTGTGCATTTGTAGTTCAAGATATTACAGCTTCCTAGTGACAGTACTATTTGTTCAAAAAGAGGTAAAACTCATCAAAGGAAATGTAGCACTTGGAAAACATATAATGGGCCCTGTTTTTATCACAGGGGGAAAATGAAAGTAAAACTGCAGTTAATATAGACTTCTGGGAAATAAAGCACATTGTAATGGTAAATCTAATACAGCTTCTGAATTTATTTCAGCAAGATGATAAGGTGAATTCATGATGCTGCATACAAACTGAGGCACGTTTAGTAGCTCTTCATGAGGGTGAAATGTATACATGACAGACATATACTTTCCAATTTCCCTTTTAAACTACTAGATTCCCAAGTTATAGAATCATGCACTTGGAAAAGTGCTTTAAGATCATGGAGTTCAACTGTTAACCTAGCACAGTCAAGTTCACCACTAAACCATTTTCTAAGTGCCACATTTACATGTCTTTTAAATACCTACAGGTGTGGTGACTGCACCACTTCCCTAGGAAGCTCGTTTCGATGCTCGATAATCCTTTTGGTGAAAAAATGTTTCCTAATATCAAATCTAAACCTGCCCTGGTGCAACTTGAGGCCGTTTCCTTTTATCTTGTTACTTGGGAAAAGAGACCCACACCCACCTTGCTACAACCTCCTTTCAAGTAGTTGTAGAGAGTGATAAGGTCTGCCCTCAGCCTGCTTTTTTCCAGGCTAAACAACCCCAGTTCTCTCAGCCACTCCTCATTAGACCTGTGCTCCAAATCGCTCACCATCTTCATTGCCCTTCTGTGGACACACTCCAGCACCTCAATGCATTTTTGGCAGTGAGGGGCCCAAAACTGAAAACCGTATCTGAAGTGCAGCTTCAGCAGTGCTGAGTACAAAGGAACAATCCCTTCCCTAGCCATGCTATTTATCATACAAGACAGAATGCTCTTGGCCTTCTTGGCCACCTGGACGCACTGCTGGCTCATATTTGGCCGACTCTTGACCAATACCCCTTGGCACTTTTCTGCCAGGCTTGAGATACTCCCTTTTTTGAGAGACTTCCCAGCCACTCATCCCCAAGCCTGTAGCATTGCGAGGTGTTGTTGTGACCCACATCCAAGACCCAGCACTTGGCCTTGTTGAAGCTCATACAATTGGCCTCAGTCCATCGGTCCAGCCTTTCCAGATCCCTCTGTCAAACCTTTTTACATACAAGCAGAACAACACTTTCACCCAACTTGGTGTCATCTGCAATCTTACTGAGGGTGCACTCGATCCCCTTATCCAAATCATTGATAGAGATGTTAAACAGGACTGGCCCCAACACTGGGCCCTGGGAAACACCACTTGTGACTGGCCACCAACTAGATGTAATTCCATTCACCATAACTCTTTGGGCTCAGCCATCCAGCCATTTTTTTTACCCATTACAAATATCCAAGCCATGAGCAGTCAGTTTTTCCAGGAGAATGCTGTGGGAAACAATGTCAAAAGCTTTACTAAAGTCTAGATAGACAACATCAACAGCCTTTCCTACATCCACTAAGTGGGTCACCTTGTCTTGGAAAGAGATCAGGTTTGTCAAGCAGGGTCTGCCTTTCATGATCAATGTATCCAACCATGATTTTGGCAGTTTGCTTATAATTGAACCACTCTATATCACAAATTCAAGGTGGGGGGGAAGGGAGTCTCTCAAGCTTCATAAAGAAACATATTTTTCATTTCTCATACTCTGCCCATTAAAATGATTCAACCTACTGAATATAAAATTTCATTGTTCTACAGTATAGGTGGGCCAAATGAATCTTGTCTTCCTTCTTCTGATGTTTCAATCTCTTACCAAATGGAAATCCTAAAATAAAAGTTATATGACATATATTTGAATATTTAAAATTAAATTTATAGGTCTTCAAAAAAATGTCTAAGTCATGTAGGGACACAGTAATGAAAGAAAATGTATCATATTTCCAAGTAGAGTTTGAACAAGCTGGGACTAAGAGTCAAATGAGAGTGTTAGAAGTCACTGCCTAGACCTTTGCAGTTTGTCATCTGCATAAATGATTTATCCAGGGAGACCAACCAGAAATGAATTATCATTAATAAGGTATGTATTGTAATTTTTATAACAGGGAATGTTCGATAAATGGACAGTTTAATTCAAAGGTCAAACAGCCAAATTTTTTCCTAACTAAGCCTACATTAGCAAATGAAGTAAGCTGGCACGTCTTACTATTTAAAAGAAATGTAAAAACTTGCTTCATACAAGTATGTAGAGTGTGAATAATTGCTGAATAACTAAGAGCTTGAAGATGTCCTTCCAGCAATGACTGATTCTTAAAAAACACCCTTTCAGCAAGAAATTGAATAAGGATGGCAGAGAAGTTAGACCAAGTGTCTGACACTTTGAGAGGCCTGTGCTACTTCTGACATTAGGAGTCACGGTCCCAAGTAGTTTTGTTGTGTGACTGTAGAGGCACTGCCTAGTGAGGTGTATGTCAGTCTCTTTTCTATTTAACAAGTTATAAGACAAGAGAAAACAGCCTCAAGTTGTGCCAGGGCAGGTTTAAGTTGGCTATTAGGAAAAAAATTTCACTGAAAGCGTCGAGCACTGGAACAGGCTGCCCAGGGAAGTGACAGATCCACCATCCCTGGAGGTATTTAAAAGACATGTAAATGTGGCACTTAGGGACATGATAGAGTGGTGGACTTGGCAGTGCTAGGTTAATGGTTGGACTTGATCTTAAATGTCTTTTCCAAACTAAATGGTTCTATCTATGATTCTAAGTAAGCCTCTGATCTGCCTCTGATCTGCAGCAGTCAGTCCTCTGGCAGGCCACCGAGCCCCTGTACAAGTGAGGGGACCACCAGGCTCCTGATGCTCCACTTGCGCAGCTGGCCTGACCCAACCTTGTTACTTATAACACACATAAATAAAGAACACAGATTATAACTCACAGATGTCAAAAGGCCTGATCCTCTGAGAGTGGAGATTTGTAGAATCAGACCCTTAGCAGTGGACCTGGTTGACCCATGTAGAAGTTGTTCTAAAAATTAAAACGGGAAAGATAAAAACAAGCTTTTGGAATGAAGAGGCATAATTAGGGACACAGGCAAAAATCAAACTTCTATAAACAAGCAAAGAGACAGGTGTCAACGCAGTGAGCAATATCTTACACAACACAAATGTCAACCAAGGTTACTATTATGGTCTCACTGAGTCCAGGATGATGCAAGCATACTACATGTAAGGATCATAAGGAGGCACTTTCACAAATGGTCTAGTCTGGAGAATAACCTATTAGAATAAGTTGGCAAGGCAAAAAATAGTGATTTTTGTTTTGCCAAGAAAGTAGTAGTAGATTAAATTTAAGATTTTTAAACAACCAGTTGATGGGAATTCTCTTAACATACAGTAGAAGATCTCTTGTCCTCCTTTTGTTAGTACTCTGACATGGTGTAATTGTGCTGTGCTTACTGGTGCCTCCAATTCCAGAAAAAAACAACACCACCAAGGGAATTTCTGGAGAATCAGGACTGAAATATTCAGAATGACTAATGACTGACTTCACAATTCAAGAGGAAGGGACTCATTTAGTGCAGGTGACTGGGGATTGGGGGGGGGGGGTTGGACTAGATGATCTTTTGAGGTCCCTTCCAATCCCTAACGTTCTGTGATTCTGTGACTGCTTAGTATTTTCTGATAACCATATCCTTTAACATATAGAAGTTTGGGCATTCAAAGCAGAGCCCTGAAAATTTCTATTTCTTCCTCAGACTTACTGTTGTTACTGTGCACATTTCTGAGGATGCCATTAGATAGAAGTAGGACACCATTTCCCCCAGGGATAAAGGAATTACACCTCCTTTTCTTTTTTACAGAATGAAGTTGTTTACACAGAGGACATGGATATACCATGTTTTTAAGAATAAGATGCTATGCCTATTTTGCAATTTTGTTTTAAGGAGAACGTATGTTGCTTCTATGGAACAAAGATACCTTGTCCCCAGCTGTAAGGGTGGAAAGCCACAGCTTTATCCCTAGGCATCAGCTGAGTCTGTTGGTCAACAACAGCTGCTGTTTCCTGAAACCTGCTGTTTCCTGAAACCTGCTGTTTCGCTTGTCATTCCCTGCCTGAAGTGCAGCAACCCTCTCTCAGGTATGTCTGCCTGAGGCATAGGTTTTTTGCAAATAAAAAGACAGCCCATGCTCCCTCCAGTTACCTGTGGTTTATGGTTTTTATTGCGTTTTAATTTATACAGTCTGTGAGTTACTCTTCAGAGGAACTAAGAAGTGACTATGTCTTCTTCACTTACTAGGGACAGAAGCTTATGTGGCATTTGCATCATCCAAATTTGGTGTCAGGACCTTGAAATAGTCTCTGAAGTTCATTTGTGTTCATTTCACAGAATCACAGAATCACAGAA
>NW_010205677.1:0-234 GCF_000695765.1 Mesitornis unicolor
GGGGGTGTCTGTTGGGCGGGGAGGGGAGCTGGCCGCGGTGCGAAGTGAGAAGGAAGGAGCTTGGCGGTGATGCGGAGAGAGGCACGGTTCTGGGACCTCCAGGACAATTGTATGGATGCGGTGGGTATGCATCTTCCTTGGTCTCTCGTTTGTACGGATGGAGGAATGGAGAAATCGAGGAACGAGGCTCGGGCTTCAGCCAAAGGTTACTTACTTTAAACCCGAAAAAACCCG
>NW_010205677.1:257-11948 GCF_000695765.1 Mesitornis unicolor
AGTCAGAGACAGATTCTGTAGTGCACTGAGGAGCAGAGGGTGTTTTTACCCTTTCACTTACAGGGGCCTTGTTCTGATTTGATGAGAGTGCTAAATGTTGCAGATTTTTGCGGACTTGCTCTATCTTTTGATGATATTCTTGTGCTGTCGACCATATCAATCTCTTTTCTGTGCTTTATGTAGCCATGTATTTTTTCTTTTATCAGAGACAGATTCTGTAGTGCACTGAGGAGCAGAGGGTGTTTTTACCCTTTCACTTACAGGGGCCTTGTTCTGATTTGATGAGAGTGCTAAATGTTGCAGATTTTTGCGGACTTGCTCTATCTTTTGATGATATTCTTGTGCTGTCGACCATATCAATCTCTTTTCTGTGCTTTATGTAGCCATGTATTTTTTCTTTTATTCCTAATTAACGTTGCTGCTTATTTTAGTACAAGCTGTATTTTCTTTGTATTGTGAAGTGTTGTTTATTCGATACCCCTACCATACAGACACACAGTAGCAGGGTTTTTTTTCTTCTTGCACTCCTTCTGCAGTGGATTATTTTTTTAAATTATGCTTTCATACTGCCAGTCTACTATGGAACAGTGCCTGTGTAGATCTAGTTTATGCACAGTGAGTTATGTTCATGTGGAGAGAATCCATTTCGGTTTCCTTAAACTCCTCACAATGAAGGAAATCCAAGATATTGCTGCTTGGCTCACAAACTTGCAGTCAAAGATAGGAGAAAACAAAAAAACAGTATTTTAAAAAAAGGTCATTATTTTGTTACTATTGTATCTCATGAGCATGTTTGGGAAAGAGGGAAGAGGCAGCTTTTTACCTCTCAACTGTAGTAGAAACTGTTATTAATAAAGGCTATTTTGTAATTTTTTTCAATCCAAAATGCTTATTTTCTTCATCCTTTTTTGTGATTGCTTATTAAGATCTAAAGATTTTTGTTATCAGTGGTGTCAAATCATGCTTTATATACTTTTTAATTCTTTTAGATAAAGTGAATTTTTGGCATCTGTTATGGTAATGAAATTCTCTTTTCACATCTCCATATCCAGTTGCACTCTCCCCTTTGACTTGTCAAATCATGTGTTGTGGCAAGTTTTTTCTTTTTGAAGTTATGACTTATTTATTTCCTTATCGCTTTATTTAATAAAATAGACTTGTAATCTAAACCCCACATTTTAATTGCATGCACACTTTTTTGTTTTTGTATTTGTAGAATGCTGTGTCAAATGCAGGGTTTCTCATTACAATTTCAACAGTATATTAATTTGTCTTACACTGTAACTACCAATGAATGTGACAGGAGTGATTCTTCTAAGCTTCTCTCAATGTAATTGATATTCATGGTTCTTGAGCTAAGGCATACTGAATCTGTCTTTTTCTTTTTTTAAAAATGTGTATTTTTTGGGCCAAGAAGAACTTAGAAAATACATTATTTTAGATAATGACCAAAGGTCTGTACATTGTCATCTTTTTATATCTTTACTCAAGATAATACCACTGAGTAGTAGTTTTCTGGATCCTGCTGTCAAATTAAGTTCTAGAAATGTTAAGATTTTTTTCTGTGAGAGTTACAGTACTGCATCAGTTACATGGCACATTTAAATCTCAATGTATTTGTTATTAGTTTTATTAGGTAGGTGATTCACAGGTTGTGAAATCATACCTGGCATCTACTGTTGTTGAAACAATATGTCAGTTCTGCACCATCCCTTTCTTGAGTAGCCCTCTTACAGCAGAAGTACTGCTCGGGACCGAATCCTGGGACCGAATCCTTCCAGTGTGTTGAAATCTGCTTTTGCAGAACATATATCCATACCACTGGTAGCAAAGGAAAGTACGCATACAGGCTATGAGACAAGCTTACTTCTTTAACTCTTTGAGGAGATGTACAGATATTTCTTAAAAATCAGATTAAAAGTACATGATTTTGTCTAAAAAACAAAGACCTTTTTAGTACTATTTAGCCATGCTTTCTTTAGACAGTGACTGCAATTTGGAAAATAAAAATGCAGCCATAATTGCAAACTCTCTTAATATTATGGACTTTACTGATGAAAGTATTGACTCTGTTTTCTCAGAAATACTGTAGTGATCACAGATGAGATCTGCATTGTGCATTCTGATTTCCTAATGCCTGCAGCTATCAAAATAGTTGCTGTTTGTGATGCTAACCAGTGTTTGAAAAATGAGGTGGCTTGTGATTCATTGGTTTTCATTACTTAGACCGTGTAACCATCTTACTGTTTTTCAGAATATCCCAGTGAGCCTTTCTGGATCAAATACTCTGTTGTGTTGTTAGTGAGCTAACCTACATTGTGTGAGTAAGGAGAAATCCTTTCAGTAAGGTAGTGTAGGTAAATGAAATGGGAATCAAAGGTAAAATACTGTTAGAGTTGAAAGTTAGGGTGCTTTATTTGATAATTAGGTTTGTCTTTGTTAGCACTGTCCTATTTCTTGTGCCCACCTGATATGGTAGTTTGTTAATGAAGTAACTATTTGAAAAGAAATGTTGCAATTTCTTTGCATTTGCTAAACTTTATTTACAGTGAGAGGGAAGACTATTACTCTTTTCCTCCCTTCTTACTTGAAATGTAAGCAAGAATCTAAAAGGCAATAATCTTTTATCACTGCAGTTCCTTTTGGTGTTCTAGCTAGTGTTTCTGGTTTTCATGGTTTACTTTGTCCTCTTATGAAACACTTCCTTCCCTCTTAAAATATTCCATATTAGTTGTATTTTTACCTGCTGTCTCCAAAGCTTACCAGCTGCAGGTATTATCATATGGAATACTTAAAAAATGAACAGCCTTTTAAAAATATAAGATATATTACTCTTAAAGTTCTTCTTAAAAATTACTTGGAGTGATAACGACATGTTGTGAATACATCACAAATACAGACAGAATAAAAAAATAAACTTTCAGTGATAACATAGTGTTCTTGCAGTGGAGTTCCATTTGAAAATGAAACTCTTTGTCAAATGAATGTATTAGAATACGAAAAGCAGTATGTTTTTAAATTGTAAGTGGAACTATTTGTTTTTTTACTAAGAATGAGGGCTGAAAAATTAATGAGTCTTTTAAAATGAATAGGCTAATATTTAGAGTGATGCTTTTCTATTAGCCACAGGTTTATTATTTACGTATTTCTGATAAAGTTTGTTGTCAATCATAACAGTGTTTCTGTTTTCTTATAGATGCTATGTATATGCATATTTTGGAAATTTAAGAAGCAGTATGTATACTGATTTGGCTAAATCTAGTTTGTTAGGGACAGATGGCTGATTTGAACAGGAGTCACTTTCATTTCTTGTGCATTGTGTTGTGACTTCCAGAGGTTTACAAAAGAGCTGCCTAAAGCAGGTGGTGGGCTCTGCTTTTGTGATCAGCAAAATGTACTTTTGTAGGAAATTATTTTCCCACTGTGTTTAAAACACACTATATATTAAAACACATCCAGACTAGGTGTCATATCAGAGTCTGAAGTGTTCCATACAGTACAATCATGTAATTTTAAAATTCTTTTTCTCATTGGACTTTTAAAGGGGATGTGATTATTTGGGTGTGAAATTTAACGTTTTATGACTGTGTGGATAGCTGTAGTCCTAACAATTTTGATTGTTGTAAGACCAAGAGCAGATATATTGCTTGATGTAATATTTTGTTTCATTAAATTGCTTACCTTTACTTTTAAATAATATTTCACTTAATAGGTCATTTTTATTAAAATTATTCTTATTAAGAACACAGGATTTGTTCCAAAGTTCTGTCTTTTTTTTTCCCCAGTAACCTTCTATATTAGCATACCTGCAGTTTTCTTTCTTTTTTATTTTATTCTTCAATAGTTATAATTTCTTTGGTTATAAAAGATTTTAGTAAGAAAGAATGAAATTCAAATTTGATTTCTAATAATCCATAGGTTTTTGGGGTTTTTTGTTTCTAAGAGGGTTTTCTTTACATTATCTTTGATAACAATGACTAGTGTTTATTCTTATTTTCTTTTTAGTAAATACACCAGAGGGTGCTATGCTATTTGAAATACAAAAGGGAAAGAAAATCCTAAAAACACTTTTGTTGAAATACACTGATAATATATAAGGAATCTAAATAGATCTTACTGATTTTTTTTTCTACTTTTTTCTCTGCTTTGCAATATAGCAAATTTTCTATTTTGGCAATAGTTTGCTAAAGAAATTGGCAGTTTAATATCTGAATATGCCTATGTGTGTACATATGCACACATTTAAAACACAATCTCTGTTCACTAAAAGAGAACAAATACTTATATGTAAGTTATGTCTGTATAACATATAGCTGAAACTCTTTATACTTACTGAAGTGTAAGTTATTTCTCTGAAAAGCTAGATGAACTTACCTGAGATGCATGCATTTTGGTGTTTATTGTATGTTATATTTTTCATTTTTTAAGTATATATTCACCTTTTATGTAACCTGTTCATTCACAGTGCATCCTTTTTAAAAAATGTATTGATTTATATAGATCGTTTTTCTTTCTCACCAAAACTTTTCCTGGATAAAGCCGAGGTTGAAGCTTACCTGTTTACTTCTGAACTGCAAGGGAGACGGAAGCTTTAGTTCATTAGGATAGATATTTTTCTCCATCAATCATTAGTTTTAGGAAAGAAAAAAAAAACAGTCCCCAAAACGAATAAAAAAACCCCAGTATAAAAATTCTATCATCTGCATATTTATGAGTACCACTGTGATTTATTTAAAAAAATTCTTTTTGCATATATGAACCTGACAGATTAGAATTTCATTTTTGTGACTTCTGTAGTTTTTCCATACACTGAGGGGGTTAATAAGGCAATGCTTTTTTTATGCATGTATATGGATAATGGTGTCTAGTTCAGTGTAATTTCCCATTGGAAGTATGTGAAATGGTGCAGGCCAACGCTGGAATAGTACGCCTTAAATTGCTTGGATTTGCACAATAGCTTTAATTCTTTTTTCTGTTCTGCCATGGTAGGTTCATTGTCTTTGGTCCCCTGACTTCAGATGTAGTGTCCTAAAATCAAGAGGTAGTAGATGGGCCATGTTGTAAGTTGTATTTAATAAAATAAATTCCTGTTCTACAATATAAATTTTAATGAGGCTTAGAAGTTTAAATTCTTCATTCAGGCTTACTCTGTAGATTCCTAACTTATTTTTAACTTGTCTTACTTGTTTAAATTCTTACATTATGTCCATAATAATGCTATGGGAGCACCAAAAATTGTATATTAATCACTAAATATTAGTGTAGTTGTGACATTTGTGACTTCATTCATTATGAGAGGAAAAAAAAAAGAGCACTATTTTTAAACGTAATTTCATCCACCCATGGGCCTAGTACATTGAATGTAGCTCAGCTTCTTAGACCTTCTCTGACTAAACAGTTTCTTTAGGTTTTTCATTTTCTTCTTATTGAAGTCTTATTTCAAGCAAGTTTTTAAAGTATTTAAGGCAGGAACCGTGCCTTTAGATTTTGTTCAGGCATTGGATGCTGCCACTGGTGCTGCCAACTAATGATTCAAAGCTGTGTTTACTGTTTGTCTGCCAACTAAATGGCTTCTCTCTTCTGTTTTATTATGTCATAAGAATTAATCTAACTGTGTTTTCTCTTACATACCACCTCAGGGATGTTTTCTAAACACTTAAACACAGTGTAGTTAAATCATGCAACACTGCAAAGTAGAAACAGAAACACAAATCTATTAAAAGGTGCAGTATGTCACTTTGCGGATGCCTTTGAGTGAGTTGATTCTACTTAAGGTGTTCTGTTTTCTTGTCCGATTACTTTTTTGTCTGTTTTGTTAACTGTACTTCCTTTACAGAGAATTGAAAAAGTGTAGTAGGATTCTGAGCCAGAATTACTTACAACAAAGTTACTAAGATTACACATAGCTATTTATTATAATTCTGTGGAGCTAAAATTCAGAAGTCTATTTTTAGCTCAGATAAGTTGGTTCATGTCTGCTGAATTTTCAGGTGGTGTATTGTGTATTGCTTCTGGAGTACCTTTGGTCTAATTTTCTTTAGCACTGACCCCTGCAACATACCTAATACTGCAGGGGAAAGGGAGAGCAGTCTTGTGTATGTAGCTCTCTTAATCTGATAATGATATTGGATGTTTATAGGCTATGTGATGAGTTTACTTGCTAGTGGATGAGATGACCATGATTGTGAATTTGAGGTAATGTGTTTCAGTGTGACCTGTTGCACGTTATCCACAAAACATATACAAAAGTTGCTATTGGTCTCTGTAGCCTCATCTGAACAAAATGAGATACTATCACCTGAGCTTTTTCTTCCTTATCTCTTGGTAGTGTTTTGCACTGCAAACAGCTGAGAGTGCAGTTTGACAGTGCAAGTCTTAGATGAGTTGAGCTACAGAACATAACTAGTATTTACTAAGGAGAACTAAGTCTACTCATTATAGGTAAGTGAAAGCAAAACTAATAAAATAATTGTACTTCTCTTGCCATTGGAAGGATCGGTAAATGTTGGGATTTCTGTCTTATGTTAAATGTCTCATAAATTTGAATATTCACCTTCTATTTAACTGCTGCAAAAAGTTTTCAGAATTCTCCATCTACAGCCCTAACTGCTTTTTGCAAATGGAATGTGTGTTGTATTCTTGTATCTTTATTTTTCTGTAGCATTACATAAGCAGGAGGGACAACAGAGTTACAAATTTAATGAAGGAAGAGTGTATCCTACTCCACATTCTTGTTTATGGGATGTATGTTGTAGTTCTTCCATTAGGAAAGGCGTATGGCTGCACACAAAGGATTGTTAATTTGTATTTCTAGTTAAGTTGTTACACACTACGTTTATTATTGAGATTCAATGTTAATTGCTTTGGGTCTCTTGAAGAATTTGGAAGGATACGCTAAAGAATAGTTAAAGCTACCTGCCTTAATTCAAACCCCATGCTTGCTTTTCAGCGTGTTTTTAGGAAAAGATTTATTCTATAATCACAGTTTTTAAACTAAATTTACTCAGAATTTCTGATCAAAAATTAAAATAATGTAATGATCACAGCATACACATATTGCAGTTATTTAAGTTATAGCAAGTTATGTTTAACTAGATATCTGTAGCTCTACAAACTATTAAACCCATTTATAAAATTAATATATGATCTTTGTAAACTATTTACATTACTTCTGCAGAAAGGTCTGTCTGTACTTGAGGTTATATTAGGCTTGTCTAGTGAGGAGCAGTTGAACTATCTGCATAGTAGTTGACTTATCAAATTAACTGTTACCCATGAAATCAAAATACTAGTATGTTGAGCATGCGGTCGCTAAGGTCATGTCAACACGCAGATTTCTGTTTAATATTTAGTTCATACATGGTTTATTCGGTGCCCTTTGTGTTAAATAACTTCAACTGAGGTGCAATTTGCTAAAGAGTTGATAAATAACTCTTCCATATTCACTTTATTGTTTTCTATAGATTTAGTAAATTGGGAAAATGTAGAATCCAGTATCTTTTTAACTTCTCAGACTTGATTCTGTGTAGTAGTAACAGCAATTTCTTGTAACTTCTAGGGAGATTATTTTTTGGACTTTCTGAAAGACATTAAAGCTCTTCTTTGAGCTATACTGTCCTTACAGTTGTTTTAGGGAGTAAAACATGCTTATCTTTAGAATGGAGATGCGTCACACAGAAGTATGGCTCCATTCCCTTATTTTGTGGAAATCCTTTTGTGCTCAGATTCTGGGTTTTGAAGTTAGGCAATTGTGAATGAGCTAAGATAAAAGAATAGCTGTCCATGGTATTGTCTTTTTCCAGCTTTCCAGGTGCTTTCTGACTGAAGCTTGTCCTGAGTTACTCTGTTTCCCTCCAACTGCTCTAAAACTCTTTTGTACTGTAAGGAGCATGGTCCTGATAGGGTATTTAAAGGAACAATATTGGTCAGATAAATTTGTAGAGGTTTTGGTGCACAGGATCTGTAGTTATGTGAAGATGAGAGAGGCTTAGTTCATGGAGTTTGAGTTTTGTGATTGAAGTATACTTCACTAGCAAACTTATGTGAAACCAAGGGAGGGTTTATTTGCAATAGACTGAGAATTAGAGTTGGTTCTACAAAGCAACAGTATAATTTATCATGCAAGTAGTGATTATGGTTTATAGAACAGAGCTTCTCCTAGTATTTTAAAGGTTATGTTTTTATGGTGGTTGAGTTGCAGCTGTGGTTTTTTTTAATACTGTTGTTTCAAGTCATTCACATGCTCAGTAGTCAAACAGTATAACCTTTTGAACTTGTGCAACCCAGGATGTTCAGATTTCATTTACAATCTTGTATCAGTAGTTGTCTGGGTAGGCAGGTCTTACTAAGATTTAGATTTCAGATCCTAAGATTACCTGCTGTGGTCCTGATATGAGCCACTGAGTCAAGTTCCCTGTCTTTAATAGGACTGAAGGGGTTCAGGATGTTCACTGCTTGTCCTTGCCTTAGCATATATTTATCCCAACTGAATTCTGAAGAAACTGATGTTTCTTGACTTAAGGGAAGAGCTGGACAGAGGATCATGACTTCAGTGCAGTGACCAACTTTCATGACCTAGTGAAGACATTTCCTTCATACAGCCTCAAGTCATAGGTTGTGTGTCACAAACATATTTCAGGCAACTGAGATGAAGGAGAGTTTTAGGATTACTTTGCATGTGGCAGATGGCCTTTTAAGGTTTCCCACTGCTTGATTTCAGGATGACATACTAGATTATATTGTTGAAACCTGGGACAACTCAGTGCTGTAAATCTCAACAGCCCTTAATGTCTTGTGTCCTCAGCACAGTCATTTTTTGGGATACTCAGAAGTTCTTGTGTCAGCACAGTTATGTTGTTGGTTATATGTTATGATTCAAGGACAGTAACTCTTCAGGCACAGCTGAATTTCTTAACAGCTCAACATTGACAGGCTATCTCTAGTCTACTGAAACAAGGTTAAGCTGGAGCCAGAGGATCATCTTTTTGCTGTAATGAAAGTAACTAAAGTTTATAATAAAGTATAAGATTTTTCTTCCCACATTTTATAATTTGGGTAAAGGTATAATGCCCAAGGTGGAAAACCAGATGTACTTGGACAGAAAATTGGAAGTTATGTTTTGGTCATCTGTGATAAAGGAAGGTGTGCAGGGAGGAAGTTCTGATCAGAAATGCTAAAGTACTTGTTCCAAATTTTGTTGTATAGGAAGGGCAACGTAGCAGGTTTTGGCTGCTAAAAATAGCTTGAAGATGTAATTGTGTGTTAATAGTCGGGATTGTGATGCTGTTTGATAATATATTAAGTCCTCTAAGAAAATTACCTCTGTCATCTCCATAAACCAAACTGCCTGCTCACAAGTGTAACTTTGTTTTATAGCTATGCTTCTGAACTCCCAGAAATCTGCCCTCTTTGGCTAATATTTATATTTTGATTCTAAAAATATGTTTATTTTACATGAAGTACTTCTGTCTTTCATGTACGCTTGTTCAGCACTGCTTGAGGGATAAGCAACGACGTAGGTACATATTACTAATTTTGATGAATATAGTCCTGATGATCAAGGCAGTATTAGAAAATAATCCCTTTATTTAAATGCAGACGTTTCATTGTTAGCTGAATTGAATTCAATGGTTAAGGCATAAACAAGGAAATACCTTATTCAGAATCTGCATTTTAATTTTATTCATAAATTATTAAACTAACCTTCCTCAAATGTGAGAATTTTAGTGAGAGAGTGACACAAGATTTCCATTAAGCATTTGCAGTGCATTTTTCTCTCAGGAAGAATTCTTATTCCAGTTGAACTAAGTAAGTGAATGCACCAGTGAAAATTGATATGTCCTAAAGGATCTAACACCATAGCATAGTCAGTACTTTTTCAAGTACCTTCATTCTACTGTTTTTGTTTAAGAATGTTTCTACCAAGTAAGGTTACGTATCTGATTTTTACCAGTCAGTGATTAAAATGAATACGAAGAGAATTAAAGTGAGATAAATCTTGTTGAGCAAAACAAAGAGATTCAATAAGAAAAACAAATTGAATAGCCTTCAGCATATCTCAAAAATTATGCAAGTAATATTCAGTGTCAGTGTTGTATGTATCATAGTTTTGATTTTTATGTTCCCATATAATAAATGGGATAGCTTATGGTATCTGTTTGATAATGTTATTTTACTGTTACTTGTCAAGTAAGAAAAATAATTACATTATATAAGTTACATTGTCTTATGTCCTTATTTTAAGATTTACAAATCAAACTCAGTTTCTACTGTTCATGACACATACTTTTAATACTTTTTGTCACTGAATGTTCTTTGTGTTTAAATTGTTTACTGATTCTCTATATGTGCAGTAGGGTGGAGCCTAAAAAAACCAAACCTTACAATAAAAATCAGTCAACATCAGTTAACATTACTTTTTATTAAACCTTTTTGAAAGCGATAATGTTTACATTACCTGAGCATCAAGCTTTTTGTGAGAAAATATGAAAATTTCTGTTAAGAATGTTTGGTAACCTCAGAAGCCAAAAAACAACCAAACAAGCATGGTTTGGATCCAGCTGTGTAATTCTTAATTTTCCATTTTTATTGTAAGTAGAATTACAGTAAACATAGAGATTTGTTAACTGTTCAGTATTGTACAGTACTAGCTTGATTAATGACATTCTTTTCTATTTTGTAATTAATGGATTTCCCATTTTTTTTTTAATTTCTGTGTGCCAGTATGTTGTTCAGTATTCATTACTTCATTTGAGTTTTACACTGTACTTCCTATTTTTTTCTATCTCAGTGATTTTGCTTTTGAGGAAAAAAAACATGCTAGATAATCCTAGCTAATAAGAAACATTATGCATGTTTTTTTTCACAGTTTCATGTTTTCACATGCTTTCTAGCTAAATGCTTAGGGAACTGTTTCTCTGAGGAGAAGTGCAGTGTAGGAGGAGGTAAGTAAGGAGGATTTAATAATTTTAGAATAGTTTATAAATATGTGCCTATGATCTAAAAGAAGTGTTGAAGTGGTTGGTTTTAAGACATACATGGAACAACAACAAAATACTGACAGCTATCCAGGAAATATAAGCTGCAATTTAATCAAATCGCTATCTTTTGAGGTGCTGAGTACTGTTAGGTTGGAAAAATAGAACTGAGTGTCTTTTACTACTGCAAGGGTTTTTTGGTGTGTTTGGGTTACAAGAGTTTTTGAGGTGGTGTTTTTTCTGTGTGTATAAATTTTTGTATATTCTTACATTAGAAATATTTTGTCATTTCATGAGACACCAAAACCAAGCTTTATTTTTGAAACATTTATGGTAATAAAGTGTCTTGTGAATACATATAAGCTAACGTATTGGGAGAAGTCACAGAAGAAAGCAAACATGGTTAAAATTAATACCTTCAATGTTGTTGTCCAGTGTGATACTGAATTTCAGGCATGTTTGATAAAATAATATTCTTACAGTGTAAGTATTTCCTTGTTATTGCTTCCAACATAAATAAAAAAATGTCTATTTCCTATAGAATTGCTGTTGCTGGATTTGCTTTTGAGTATATAAAGGAAAAACATGATAAACATGGTGAAATATTAGTTGCCTCATACAAGTTTTCAACAAGTTGCCATCTGTGTTTGTTTTCTTTCATATTCTATTATCAAAGCAGAATGAGATTGTTTGATTTCCTTTTGAGCTAATTTTA
>NW_010205678.1:0-254 GCF_000695765.1 Mesitornis unicolor
CCCCGTGATTTGGGCTGCCCCGGGCAGGTGTTGGTCCTGCGCCCAGAGCCCGTCCTGCTGTGGCAGCTTCCTCCCAGGCCGTGCTGCCTGCAGCCCCAGCACCTCCCAGCCCCGGTCCCCTCTGCGCCTCCTCTGGATGGGTCTTGTGTGACCCCAGGGGTTGACAGCGCTGAGCTCAGGGAAGTGGAGTCTATCCTGAGATGAGCTCCCCAGCCTTCTCTTCCACACAACACGGACCTGTCATCTGTGATCCC
>NW_010205678.1:287-593 GCF_000695765.1 Mesitornis unicolor
GGATGGGTCTTGTGTGACCCCAGGGGTTGACAGCGCTGAGCTCAGGGAAGTGGAGTCTATCCTGAGATGAGCTCCCCAGCCTTCTCTTCCACACAACACGGACCTGTCCTCTGTGATCCCCAGCCTTGCTGTTCCTCATCTTCTCTCTGGATGCTTTCTGGAGCTGGGGGATGCCTCAGTAGCACCGGGACCTTCCTCAGCTGCTGCAGATGGAGCAGCCTGCGCCCAGACCAGGCCCTCGGTGGTGGTGGCTGATGGCACTGGGTGCCTGGAGCGGCTGGAGGGGCCCGGGGGGCTCATTCAGCC
>NW_010205678.1:652-916 GCF_000695765.1 Mesitornis unicolor
CTGGGCCTGCCTGCGCACCCACATTTGTGTCCCCCCCATGGCCCTGCTGCCTTTGCTGGTGCCCCTGGAGCGGGGCTGGAGCCCAGGGCTGCATTTCCAAGTGGTACCAGGGGTGATGGATGTGGCTCTGCCTCGGGCACTGGGTACCAGAGCTGGGGACTTGGGACAAGTGACCCATGCTGCCTGTGCTCGTGGTTTCTGCGGGGCCAAAGTGCTCAGGGCTGCCCCGTTTGCCGTTCCCCTGCCAGGGCCATCCCCAGGGCC
>NW_010205679.1:0-908 GCF_000695765.1 Mesitornis unicolor
CCCAGCAAGGCCGGTGAGTGAGGGCTGTGGGGATGGGGCTCTGCAGCCATGCTGATACATGGTGTCCCTTGGGAGCTGGGGGTGGCTGTGTCCTCGGGGAGGCTCTGGGCAGGGGCTGTGTGCCCCATAGGGTCCTTGACCCTCAGGAAGGACTGTGTGCCCCATGGAGTCCCTTGTCTTCAGTGAGTGGCTTTTGCCCAATGGTATCCTTGATGTAGAGACAGGGACAGAGATGCTGTATCTTAAAGGGTTCCCAACTGTGGGGTCAGTGTGTTGTGCCCCATAGGGTTCCTGGCTGTGGGCAGGGACTTTGTGTCCTATGGGATATCTGGTCCCCATAGAACCTGTGACCTGGGTTGGTGCTGTGTGCTCCAAGGACCCCGGGGTGGCTGTGCCCCAAGGGTCTGTGCTGTGGGGCAGAGGCATGATGCTCTTTGGACCCCCAGGGGTGGCTGTGCCGTATAAGGTCCTACTATAGGGCAAGGACTGTGTGCCCCATATTCCCAGGGGCCAGCTGTGCTGCTGCATTGGCAGCAGGGACCCCCTGTCCCTGCCATGCCCCAGTGCCACAGTCCCCTGCTCTGTGCTCCAGACAACCCTGGCCTGCTCACCATCCAGCCTGACCTCAGCACCACCACCATGACCTACCAGGGCTCGCTCTGCCCACGCCAGGACGGCCCTGCCAAGCTCCAGCTGCCCAATGGGCACCTGCTGAGCCCGCTGGGTGCTGGGCGGCACACCTTGCACCACAGCTCGCCCGCTGCCGAGGGCGCTGATTTCGTGGCCCGGCTCTCCACCCAGAGCTACTTTCGCTCTCTGCCCCGTGGCACCACCAACATGGCCTACGGCACCTTCAACTTCTTGGGGGGAAGGCTCATGATCCCCAACACAGGTATGGCAGGGGGGGG
>NW_010205679.1:1199-2555 GCF_000695765.1 Mesitornis unicolor
CCGGGGTGCTCCTCACCCGCCCCGCCATCCTGGCCATGGGCCACTGCGTGGAGGCCAGCGGTGAGAACTGGAGCATCCGGCTGAAGAAGCAGTCATGCGAGGGCACGTGGGAGGTGAGCACATAGCAGGGACGTCGAGGGGGTTGGGGCTGGGGAGGCGTGCCCGTACCTGGGGTGCATCCCTGCCTGGGTGCCGCAGGACGTGCTGCAGCTGGGCGCCGAGCCGTGCACGGAGCTGTACTACTGCCAGCTGGAAGCGCAGGCGTGCTACATCTTCACGGAGCAGCTGGGGCGCTTCGCTCTGGTCGGGGAGTCCCTCAGCATGGCGGCCTCCAAGCGCCTCAAGCTGGTCCTGTTCGCACCGGCCGCCTGCCCCTCGCTCGAGTACAACATCCGCGTCTACTGCCTCAGCGACACCCAGGACGTCCTCAAGGTACTGGGGGGTGCCCGTGCAACCTCCTCCATCCCCATCGCAGCTTGGGGCGAGGGCTGTGCAGGCAGGGCTGGGTCCCAGGGCACAGCAGCTCCTGCCCAACCTGCTGCCTGTGCTGTCAGGAGGTGATCCAGCTGGAGAAGCAGCTGGGGGGGCAGCTGATCGGAGCCCCCCGGGTGCTGCACTTCAAGGACAGCTACCACAACCTGCGCCTTTCCATCCACGACATGCCCAGCTCCCTCTGGAAGAGCAAGCTGCTCGCCAGCTACCAGGTGAGGAGCCCAGCCGGCAGGTGGGGATGGGGGTGTCCCTGCCACCCTGACCCCCCTGTAACCCATCACCCCATCACAGGAGATCCCCTTCTACCACATCTGGAGCGGGCTGCAGCCCTTCCTGCACTGCACCTTCACCCTGGAGCGCCTGAGCCCCAGCACCTGCGAGCTGGCCTGCAAGATCTGGGTCTGGCAGGTGGAGGGTGATGGGCAGAGCTTCACTGTCAACTACAACATCGCCAAGGTGAGGGCAGGGCCCAGGGGGGGCCTCCTGGGGGTGACCCCAGGCTGTGCTCACATCCCCCACCCCCTGCGGTGCTCTCTCCTAGGACACGAGGTTTTCGGACTGGCTGGTCCCTGACAGCGAGGTGGGCGCCCCAGCCTTGGTGGGCCCCAGTGCCTTCAAGATCCCCTTCCTCATCCGCCAGAAGATCATCAGCAGCCTGGACCCACCGGGCACCCGAGGAGCAGACTGGAGGACACTGGCCCAGAAGCTCAACCTCGACAGGTGACCTGGAATGGGGACAGCGCTGAGGATGGGGAGGGGGAGGGGGTGCCATGGTGGATGGGCAAGGGGGGCTTCTGGCCCCATCCTGCACCTATGGATGGATGGATGCTGGGATGCTGTGGGACCCTGGAAGCGGGATGGTGC
>NW_010205680.1:0-515 GCF_000695765.1 Mesitornis unicolor
CTGCATCAGTAGACAAGGAAAGAGCTATGGAAGTAATCTACCTGGATTTCTGCAAGGTGTTTCACATCGTCCTCCACAACATCCTTCTCTCTATGTTGGCGAGGTATGGATTTGATGGGTGGACTGTTCAGTGGATAAGGAATTGGCTGGATGGTTGCATCCAGAGAGTAGTGGTCAATGGCTCGATATCCAGATGGAAGACAGTGGCAAGTGGTGTCCCTCAAGGGTCTGTACTGGGGCCAGTGCTGTTTAATATCTTCATTAATGACATTGACAGCAGAACCAAGTGTACTCTCAGCAAGTTCACTGGTGACACCAAGCTGGGTGGTGAGGTTGATGTGCCAGAGGGAAGGGATGCCATCCAGAGGGACCTGGACAAGCTGGAGAAGTGGGCCCAGGTGAACCTCTCTGGGCAGCCTGTTCCAGTGCTCTGTCACCCTCACAGTAAAAAAGTTTTTCCTCATGTTCCCGTTTAAACTCCTATGGTCCAGCTTGTACCCATTACCCCTTGTCCT
>NW_010205681.1:0-211 GCF_000695765.1 Mesitornis unicolor
GGCGCTGACCACCTGCATGGATCTCCTGGCCCTGCTCCCCCCTGACACCACCAGATCCCCCCTGGGGGTCCCCACCGTTGCCCTCAGCCTGGAATTGGGGCGACTGGACCCCCCCGTGGTTCCCCATGCCCGGGGGTGGCAATCGGTGGTGACGGAGGGGTCCGTGTGGCGCGTGGTGGCTCTGATGGTGGCGCTGACGGCGGCGGGGGGG
>NW_010205681.1:260-1470 GCF_000695765.1 Mesitornis unicolor
ATCAACGCCGCCTGGGGACAGCCGGGTTGGCCCCCAAATTAAATGGGACCCCCCCCCAAACCCATAGGGACTCCTGCAACACCTCGGGGTGCGGGGCACCCGCTTTAGGGTCAGGGTTTTGGGGACTACAGGCACAGCCCTGCGTGTCCCCCTGTTATTAAATGGGTGTTCCTGGTTTCCAGCTGTGTCCCGGTGTTTCTCCAAAGGTGACCCCCCGAACCTTGCTTTGGGGTCCTGTGGTTGTGGGGTGAATTTTGAGGCTGTAAATCCTCATTTTTGGCTCGGCTGAGGGATGGAAATGGTGATCTGCGGTGCCGGGCCACCTGTACCCCTGCTGTATGGGGGCTTGGGGGTCAAATTTACCCCCCCCAGTGTTTGTTCCACTCCCTTTGCACCCTCCCATGGCGCCTGGCACAGCCACTGCTGTCCCCAGCCCCTATCAACGCCGTGTCCCCGGTACTGGTGGCACTGGGTAGGGACGGTGTTTGTTACTGGTGTTTGCTTTGGGGGTGTGATGGGGGGGGTTGCGCCTGCTACTGGAGCCAATTGGGAGTTGGGGGCGGGGACCCCCACCCGAATTTCTAGGCGGGTGAGGTTAAATCAAGGACAGGGGTGTGGTTGTGCTGGGACTGGGAACGGCCGGACCCAGGAATGAATGGACCCAGGAACAATCGGGTCCAGTAACAGCCAGACCTGGGAACAGCCAGGTCCAGGAACAATCGGATTTGGAAACAGCTGGACCCAGGAATGATTGGACTTAGGAACAGCCGGATCCAGCAACAACCAGGTCTAGCAACAACCGGCTCCTTTCCTTGAGCTCGCTGTCACCCTGCACCCCAAAACTGAGCCCAACCAATGGAGGGCGACTGTTGAGCTTGGCCTGTGGCTGTTTGGGGAGTACCCCAGGTATGGGGAGGGACCCAGCCACGGTGGTTGGGACATAGTGTAGTTCTTGTTTCCCGGTTAAACACCACAACAGAGGCGTGAGAAGAAGCAGGGTCCGGTTGTTCACTAAAGTGCGACTGTACAATGAGGAACCAGACCCCGGATCCAACAGTCGTGCGCGTCCGGGACCGGACCCAACGCTGTGCTCCAACAGACGGCCCTGGCCTCTCCGACTGTGCCCACCGCTCGCCGCAGCCGCTTGTGAGCTACAGTCGGACAATACAGCATTAAAAACCCAAATCCGGTTGGACCAGCAACTGATGCC
>NW_010205681.1:1569-1931 GCF_000695765.1 Mesitornis unicolor
CCATCGTCTACAACCGGACCGTGCGTTACAATCGCAATGTGCAATACGGTTTGATTGTACGTACGAGTTGTGCACTACAGCCTAACTAAACTCAGGTTTTACGCTACAGCCTGACGTTAAACTACAGGAATTCCCGCTGTGGGTACAACTGCCTGCACCCCTGGGCCTGATCCTGCCCTCCCAACGCCGCCTGTCTCGACACCGGGCTACAATGACACGCGGGGGGGGGGTTGTTTGCTACACTGGGAGCGCCGGTTGTGGGTGACAAAGGGGTCACTGGGGAGAGGTGTAGCGGGGGATGGGTAGGAGGATGCATCAATGGGATTGGCCGACTGTGCGCTACGGTTGTAGGGGGGGTTTTC
>NW_010205682.1:0-767 GCF_000695765.1 Mesitornis unicolor
GGTGGGCTGGGAAACGTTGGATCTCTCACCTGCTGCATGTTCATGTGGGCTGGGGACAAGACATCCACCACTGCTGGGGCCGTGCTCTTTTTCCCTTTTTTATTGCCACTCTTTTTGGGTGCCTAAGGAAAGAAAGGAGAAGGCAGGAGGTGCGTGTGCGCCTCGGGTGCCGGGAGAAGGTTGCGCGGCTCCAGGCCGGGCCACGAAGCAAACCTGCTGCCATGGCGAGGAGAGGAGAGGGGGGACAGAGACAGAGCTGGGGTCCCCGGGGAGGGAGCAGGAAGGATCCCAGCCCTCCGGGCCACCCGCAGCTCACGCCTGGCGTTCGGCTCTGCCGTGAAACTCCCGGGCACAAAACGCGCGTACCCAAACCAACCCCTCGGGAGCGGCACCGCGGGGCCGGACCGGGTCCTTGGGGCTCCCTTCCCCGGAGCGGGCCGGGCCTCAGCGGCACCCAGGGCTCCCTCCCTCTGTGCAAGCTGATCCAGGCCGGACCCCACCGCCCTCCCCGGCTCCAGAGGACTCCTCTGCTCCCCATCTCGGGGCTGTTCCCGCCGCTCCCCGGCCCCGGTGCTGCCTAGGCCCGGTCCCGCTCTCACCATGGCTGCAGCCGCCGCTGGTGCCGCGGTCTCCAGGCAAAGTGCAGGCGGATCTCGCGAGAGGCGTGTGGCGGCCGGACACTCCCCCTAGCAACGCAGGGCCACGCCCTGGCAACGGGGAGGGGGGGTGGTGTTGCCTTCCGGCCGCCAGGCCCTAACTACCTACAC
>NW_010205683.1:0-4407 GCF_000695765.1 Mesitornis unicolor
GTGCAGGACCCGGCACTTGGCCTTCTTGAAGTTCATACAATTGGCCTCAGCCCGTTGATTCAACCTATCCAGGTCCCTCTGCAGAGCCTTCCTACCCTCAGGCAGATCAACACTCCCTCCCAACTTAGTGTCATCTGCAAACTTGCTGAGGGAGCACTCAGTCCCCTCATCCACACTCAATCCCCTCATCCAGATCATTGATAAAGATGTTAAACAGGACTGGCCCCAAAACTGAGTCCTGGGGAACACCGCTTGTGACTGGTTACCAACTGGATTTAGCTCCATTCACCACAACCCTCTGTGCTTGGCCATCCAGACAGTTTTCAACTCAGCAAAGCGTATGCCCATCCAAGCCATGCCCAGCCAGCTTCTCCAGGAGGATGCTGTGGGAGACAGTGTCAAAGGCCTTACTAAGGTCCAGGTAGACAATGTCCACAGCCTTCCCCTCGTCCACCAAGTAGGTCACGTCGTCATAAGAGGAGATGAGATTAGTCAAGCCAGACCTGCCTTTCCTGAACCCATGCTGACTGGGCCAGATCGCTTGGTTATCCTGCACTTTATGTGGCCAGCCTTGAGGAACACTTTAAATTTTATCCGTTCTTCTGTTCAGTTGTTCTAAGACTTGAAAACTTGCCAAGGGCTGCAGAAAACAATGGTAGTATGTCATTAAGGCAGATTGTGAATGTCTGAATTTCTGATACTGGCTTATGGATAGGAGTTTTTGTGAATATTCTCTTAAGACTTCTAACCTCTAGTCTGACAATACTATTAACAGTTGTCTGGGAAAGAATAGAAGAGAGAAATGGACAGTCTTTGAAAACAGAGACAATACATGAGTGCATAGAAGGAATAGAAAATAGTTTAAAAATAGTGGTTAGAAAGCCAGTACAAGGAGGAATAAAAATCCTGAAAGCAGTGCAAAATTTTTCAAAATTTACTTTTTTTCTAAGCAGCAACTCTTTCTTAGAAAATGTAATGTATGAATTCCAGGCAAAGGATGAGCTTTCAAAGCTTGCAGAAATCCCTCTAGGATATGGATCATTCCATGAATTCAGTAAGACTACTGTTAGGAGAAAGGTCAGCCCCTAAAGGACTGTCTGTGCAAGATCATGTTAGCCCAGTAAAACCTCTACAGGTCAGTGACTACTCAAAGAACCAAGTATTTCTGCAAGGTCTTGGCTTGTGGAATGCTTGGAAGTTTAAAACCCAGCAAGATCTGTGTTTGTAGGTAATTTATGTAATGAGATTTTCTATATCTCTACACTTTGTTCATTTATGTTGTTCAGTCCGTGGCTTGTGGGAAAATGAATAGAAGCCAAATATATTTTACTAAATAAAAATAACTCTAGAGATACATATGAGCTAGTGCTAAACACATATTTACTTTCTTAGTCAGTGCCTTGGCTGTGTGTAACTTAGGTAGCAAAGTACTCTAAGTTATCTTCAATATAAAAGGTGCTATATAAATCCAAATTCCAGTCTGTGTTTCTGCTGAAATGAACATAAAACTTAAGGTCTGTGTATGGTAATTCATCTACTCTAAAATGATAATATTCCTTTTTACATTTCTTTTAACTTAGTTCGGGCATCAGTATGAAAAAAATGTACCTAATGTTGTTTCATAAAACTGCCATACAGTGTCAAAAATAAAGTAATAGCTATCAAGCTCAGGCCTTGACTGGATGGTTCATCTTTTCAACATAAGTGAATACATCTTGGTCAAACTGGGAAGCAAATTCTGTTTCAGGAAGTGGGAGTGTAATACCTATTCTCTGAAACTGGACTCATGACAGTTTTACTGACTAGGAAGCACAGCTTTGAATTTTCAGAGTATAAGGTTATTATAGCTTTCACATACTTTCTTAAATTCACTTGACATTGAAAGCAAGACTCAGATGTACAGAAGTTTTTAGAACCTATTGATTTAAACATCATTTATTTGTGATTACAACATATTTGATAGCCTTTGATGATAATGTGGGAGTAATGTGTGTGGGAAAGATGTATTACAGCAGAGTTAAACCTACATTAGTTCTGTTTTTCATTCTGACAGTTTAAGGAGTGGTGGTAGAAACTGCTTTGTTGTTTTCAGCATGTTACCAAGTAACCTGATTTGACTTCAGAATTGCTTTTTCTAAATGGGTTTTCATTTGGGGGTGGGGAGGTGTCACAGACTAGCTGTTGATAATTTTAATAAAAATATACTGGTTGGTTATGTATTTTTGCCTTTTGCTATTGTGTTTTAAAGCTGATGGAGGTTGAAGCTAATGACATTACATTAATGTACCAATTACAAATATAAGAGCTCTTTTAGTCTTACAGATCCTCACTGTTAGACAGCTTAAGCAAAACATAATTAAATAAGTGTGCTGCTTTCATGTTTATTAGATGTGAATATGCTTTCCAGAAGTTCCTGTAATCTTTCAGAACACAACTAAATATAAATTTTGAAGAGAAAATGGAATGCAACACCTACAAACTCAAAAGAATAGAAAGGACGATGAGGAAATATCTTGGCACAGTGTCGCTGGCTGACAGATGCCCACCAAAGTGACTTTATCAGCCCCCCTCCTCAACTGGACAGGGGAGAGAAAATATAACAAAATGCTTATGGGTTGAGATAAGGATGAGGCCTCACCAATTATAATCATGGGCTAAACTGACCCATTTGGGAAATTAATTTGATTTATTAGCAATCAAATCAGAGTAGGATAATGAGAAATAAACCCAAATCTTTAAAACTGCCTTCCCTCACTCCTTCCTCTTCTCAGGCTTAACTTTACTCCCACCTTTACTTCCCCTTCTTAAATATGTTATCAGAGGCACTACCACAGTCACTGATGGGCTTGGCCTTGGCCAGTGGGGAGTTTCTCTTGTAGATGGTTGGCTTTGGCTCTATTGGGCGTAAAGGAAACTTCTAGATGCTTCTCACAGAAGCCACTCCTGTAGCCACCCCCAACTACCAAAATCTTGCCACCAATGCACACAGTCACATCCAAAATTTTTGCCACTGGAAATCCTGGAGTCACATAAATATTATTTTAATTATTTATATTCTGGTTGTACACTAGTCCTGCATGATTGTCCACACTGTTAATATGTACATTCGCAGTCTATTTCAACTCTGAAAAAAGCCAATTGACTTTTAATTTAGTGGAGGTGTGGGGGCTGAGGAGACAATACTGAGAGAGAATGTTTTACACCTCTGTTCTGCAGAATGGGGTCAAACGGTAATTAATTGTCTTAACCTGCCTTACCTATCCATAACACCCACACTTGTTAGGCCACAGTGTCTCATACATAATTCTCTGCCTTCATGCCCTACACTGTGACCAGAGTTGCACTACAAAAGCTGAGTGCAGCAAGGCTTAGAAGAGAAGAGTTTCTAAATCAAGGCCACCTCTTTGGAAACCTGCAAGTACCAACACTCTTTGTTTGAAAACTTTTATAAAATCTAGAGCATAAAGTCTTGCATCAAATCACAGGACCTTGAGCACATCATCTGTCCTCTCTGTCTTCCCTCAGCTTAGTTGGACTCCCTAAGGAGTCACAGCAGGCTAGTAAGTACATGTAATGGCTATCTACCCTTACATGGGAACCTGGGAATGTCATGATGGAATACAAAATAATTTAGAAGAATTTACAACTCTGAGTTCATTCCTGTCAAAGGACAGAGATGACTTGTTTGAAATACATGATAAACAGGCCAAAGCCAATGGAGTTCTCAGCTCATTTGAATTATTTGCTTTGGGAACTCAAACATGAATTCAGACTCTTTTGTGAAATCAGGAAAGGCACAGTTAACATAACCATTAAGTACCAGTGAGAACAACTTTATATAACCTAAGGGTTACAGCAGAGGCATGAGGAAAACACAGAGAGGGAAGGAAGCACAAAGGCTCCTCTCTGTTACAAGACTAGGGACATGGGTGCTGTTAGCCTTTGTCACTGAGAAGTGAAAGACCCATGGTCATTTCAGTTCTCCTGTCTAATAAATAAATATATTATTGTTGTTGTTGTTGTTGTTGTTGTTGTTGTTATTTTGCCTAGAAGAGAGAGGAAAGATAGACAACAGGGCTGTATGTGGTAGTGCAGAAGACTGACTTTCCTGTTCTATCTGAACATTTTTCACATGCCACCAGAGAAGAAAGGACATTTGGCAATATAGAGGCCGCTTGAGGAACACAGAGTGGGAATAGGAACTAAACAGAAGCTAGCATATGGAGTGAAAGATACTTTACGCTACTACAGAGCCAAGCATTAGGAAATTAGTTATCAATGAAAGTCGTTGATTGGGATATTCTAACCATCACATCATGAGAGCATGAGAAGAGACACTCAAACATGAAAGAGGGAGGAATTCTAGATATTATTTGTTTTGGGAAAGTGCAGAGTCCTGCATCTGGG
>NW_010205684.1:0-201 GCF_000695765.1 Mesitornis unicolor
TGTTTAAACTTACCAAAAATAGGTTGCTAACATTGGTTCTGAAATGTGTGATCGATGCTCTCAGAAGCTTCGTCCAACTGTTAGGCCTGCTTTAGGGAAGGAAGGATAGGGCTCCAATGGTCTATCTCATTCTCACACTCCCTGATCGTTCTCAGCCTACTTACCTCCTCCCTGAGCTCCACCACTATGCGGAGGAGCTCC
>NW_010205685.1:0-245 GCF_000695765.1 Mesitornis unicolor
GATCTGTACTATCTCAGGCAGATTTGACTTTCCCATGAGCCCCAAATTTTTGGGTATTTTTCCCCTCCACTGTAGACCCAGAACACCCCCTTTGTATGAAGTACCAGGCATTTGGGGGCTGTAAACCTCCTCATAACACCCCCATTCCCCACTCACCTGATCCTCCACTGCGTCATCACCACCTCCACGATGACTTTGGGCTGCCTCAAAGCTGTCTGCATGAAATCGTCATGGCCCCAACCTTC
>NW_010205686.1:0-2928 GCF_000695765.1 Mesitornis unicolor
GGTGGGGCCAACGGACGCGGCGTAGCCGTGCCCCGGGCGGTGGACGGGGCGTGAAGGGCTCGGTGTTGCGCGCTGAAGCAGCCGCGGGCGCCTTCTGTCTCTGTCGCTGGCCGAGCTGCACCTTCACAGCACCCCCGCGGGCAGGCCGGAGCCGCGGCCCGGGCCTCTGAGGCGAATCTGGGTTAAGGAAAATGGACGCGCCGGCGTCCCGTCCCTCTCCAACCACTCCTTTCGCTGATCCTGCCCAGCGGGGCTCGCCGACGCCGGGCAACTCGCAAGGTCCCTGCTCGGGGCTGCACGGGCGCTCCTTTTTAGATGCAACGCTTCTCCCATTTTCCATGATTCTGCCTCCCCTTCTTTTCTGTTTCCCTTTACTTCCGCAGTAACCTCGCTTCACCTTCTCTCTTTTCTAAAGTAAACCATCAGTCGCTGTAGAGAGAGAGAGCAAAAGTTAGTCGCAAAGTCCAAGTCATGTGCACCATGTCGCTGCATGCCTGGAAGCATGAAACTCAGCACTGGGCAAGGTGGCAACCATCACTAGATCACTATCTGGTGTTATCTGGATGCCTGGAGGAGTGTGAGATGAGGTGGAGGCCGCCTGGTCCCAGTCCCCCATTTCTTTCCCCCCCAAACAAAGGAGCCATTACCTCTACCCATGCAGGTGTGAATTAACGGACTTTTTGATATTAACATAAGTGATAAGATTGTCTATAGTAATAGAATAGAGTCATATTCATAGAATACCCAAACTGCTCATACTTCTGTTCATACTTGCTTGCAGAAATAAACCAGGTTTGGGTACTTCCTGTGCAACCAGTCTGGATGCAAAGGCAAACCCTCGCTCGTGAGTGAGGTGATAGGAAAGGCTCAAGTTGGTGGCCAGGAAGATACGTATCCCTGGATTTATTTATTCTGGCTGACAAAAAGAGTTTACACAATTGTCACATTAAGGTTTTGTGTCAGCTTATACTCCTTTTGGGCAAGTATGTGGTTTCCATGAGACAAATTGACAGTGCAGAATTCTCCAATGCAGAATTTGGTGTTCATTTCCTATTCATACTGATGTTTCATAATAGTACACTACAACTAAGTACAGTCTTTGTTTATTTTATGCTATGTTGTTAATACAAAATAACAACAGTAGGTCTTTCTTGGAATATTATTACTGCACTGTAGCAATGCTTTCCACAACGGTCCTGTCTTTGGAACGATAATAAACATAGCCTATGGAGGGCAGCAAACCTCAGCACTTGAAAGGTTTTGTAATAGAAAATCTGTAACCTTGGTTTTAGCTTGATTGTTCATTAAAGTTCTTTAGAAAGCAACTGTATTCTATCATATTTTATTACTTGATATTATATAAGTAAGGCAGAACTTCTTAATCAGTTTTTTTGAACTGGATCTTAGTATGGGCAGATGACACCACAGTGGTGACTTTGAGTTGGTCTGCTTGAGAGGAGCTTGGACAGGCTGGAGGAAGGGCCCATCAGGAAATCTCTGAAGTTCAATGAGGACAAACGCAGAGTCCTTTCTCTGGGACAACACTGAATGAGGGCTTGCGGACTGCCTCTGCTGGAAAGGATGGGGAGTCCTGGTGGGCAGTGGCTGGACAGGAGCCAGGAGCGCACCCTGGCAGCCACAAAGGCTAACGGCACTCTGGGCTGTGTCAAGAGGAACTCAGAGAATGGGAAGTGATTGGAAAGTGGTTATTTCCCTTTATGTGGCTCTTGTTTGCCTGCTTGTGGAATACGATGCCCAGTTTGGAGGTCTCCAGTGGAACAATACTGAAATGGAAAACTCTTGATATACTGGAGTGAGTTCAGCCGAGAGCACCAAGGTGGTCACAGACTGGAGCACTTCCCTTGTTCAGCCAGGAGAAGGGGCAGCCAGTACTGACAAGGAGGTTACTGAGAAGAAGATGTGCACAGTAGGAAGAGAGAGTGATCATAAATTTGAAAGAGGAAGGTTCAGAGTAGAGTAGTAGTTTGCTTTTCTTTTGACACAGAAAGGAAACAAACCTCACATTATTCTCTTGCCTTCAGCTTTCCCTGGTCTATGCAGAAGTGGAAGGTGTATAGCACTCAGTATCGTTCAATACCAAGCTGGAAACACCTTAGCCACACTGTTCAGAATGTCCCTTTGGGAATATGGAAAACTTTGAGCAGGTAGCTACTCTTGCATCAAAAATCATCTGAAAAGGAAAAGTATGTTCAACTCTGGCAAATTAGTAAATGGAGCAAGTGGACATTGTAACGGCTTGGGGATGTGATGGAGCATTGTAGGTTGTCCACTTACAAAATACATAGATGAGAAAGCCAAACCATTAAAGATATATTTTTCTGTATTTTTTTTCTCTATTTACAAGGACTGCAAAACACAGAGCAAATAGTTTGTTGTGCATTTCCCAGCCGTAAGCTTTGCTTCACAACCTCTGATTCTAGCACCTACGCCATGGCTATCAGTATGCACACATGCACGAAACTAAAGCAACTGCTGCTCTGGCTCAGGCACAGACCCTGCTTTATCTGGTGCCGTACCTCAATAGGCAGCATCTGCTTGTTACCACAGCCTGGATGGTTCCCAGAAAATCCAGGGCTTTCACCTGAAATACAGTTCCCTACATTCAGAGATTTTTAATGATGTGACCCTTCCTTGACTGCTTTCCTCTCAGGACACTGCTCACGCTGATAACTGTCTCCAACCCTTTGTACATGATCAGTGCTAACATGGTAACACTCGCTTTCCTGTGGAGAACTCAGATTTTCTTTACAGATGTGGCGATTTTAAACAAAAATAGTCAAAAGTGTGTGTGTACAGGAAACCATAGAAATAACACAAACTTGGAACAGAAGGGTATTTTAAAGCAAGCCATGAATGTTAGATGAAAAAAAGAGAAAGAGGAAAGCTCCAAAGAGCTAAATTCAGCAG
>NW_010205686.1:2959-5314 GCF_000695765.1 Mesitornis unicolor
AGCATATATTTTCAAATGTTTTTCTGAGACAGCATGAAAGGAGGGAATACAAAGCAAGCAGTAAGAGATAAGGAACCCTATCAATTAAAAAGGCCACTGTGGGGACCTGAGAGTCAAGAATGGCCTGGTCGTGTCTTTCTTTTTAAGAATGGACCCCAATAATAAACTTTTTCTTGAAACTATATTATGTTGTGACAGATTTTTAAAATAAAGCACAAAAGTATGCAACTTTCCATGAAACAGAATTAAAAGTTGACCTTAAAATATCAATATTAATTTCTCATCTTTAAAAAGATCAAGGCATACTTTCTGTTTCAAATCTCTTATGACTTGGGGACCATCCATCTGAATTGGTAAAATTGAACATTGCCCGCAATAAAGTATTTGACGTGAAAACAGAGTGAAGCACCAGCAAATTTAGAGCTATGCTCGATCTGGAAGGCATATAATCCAAATGTTATGAAAAACCAATGAAAGAAACATTGGCAGAGATGCAGGCTTCTAAACATTCATGCAAAAGTACCAAGATCTGAAAGAGAAGAAAAGTTATTTCTACTGTGGTTTCGGCTTCTCAGAGTGTATTTGTCAAAGTATGGAATTCTTTCCAAGAGGTTTATGTAAACACGTCCTCAGAAAATGTGTCTGGATTCCTTATTCTTGTTTTTCTCCATGTCCTTTTCTTTTGAAGCAGACATTGTTCTTCCTCCACACCCTGCAGTGTTTTAGGTCAGGACAGACTAAACTCACACATTTAACTGCAATAACTGGATCTGTGTGAATGAGTTCAGATATTCATTGCCTCCATGAAAAAGCAATAACAGAAAGAAGAGTACAAAGTTACAGAAGAGTAGTTATTTGCACTCTTCCCCTTCCTTGCTGACAGGACTGAGTGTTGTTGGCAGGCAGGAGGCTGAACGTGGTGGGTGTGGCCACACAAGCTTGGTCCCTGCAGTCCCTGCGAGTCCCCAGAGCCAGGTGTCGCAACAGGCAGAGTTGTGCTGCTCTGCTCTGGGCTGAGGGGAATTAATTTTATGAGGTGGATGGCATCTTCCAGACTGTTTGATCTTTGCGGGCTGCTGGGCTGCCCTGAGCTGTTTCTGGTTGACTGGTGTAGCGAGTCGCCAAGCAGTATTCCTGCATAATTTAGTTGTGTTGCTGGGCAAATAAAATTTAGTTTTGCTGCTTCTACCAATTGCATGTGTTTTTCCTATCACTTGCCTAATTGCTTTATTGAATATCTCTAACAATTACATAGCAGCACACCATAGCAAGGCCAAACAGTGGGCATCTGACATCAGTCTAATCGAGTGATGCCTGATCAGGAGTCTGGCATATCCCTATCCCAAATCTTCAGGAATCAATCTTGACGTGTAAATGAAACTGGAGATTTGTAAATTACAATTGAGGTAATTTCAGAATGTTCCACAAAATGCTGTTTCTTCTTTCAGAAGCCCCCACACTGTACGATATTTAGTGTCTAAGTCAGGGATTTGCGTGCCCACTCCCTTACCCACATTGTGTTCTTGAGATGAAATGTGAAGCATATGCGCATGATTACTAAAAATGTCAAAAGCTGGGCTGCAATTAGAAAGATTGCTGTAGCTTTAGTTACAAGCTCTATATTATTGTCCTGGTTTGCTGGGACAGAATTTTAGAGTCTGTTTCTGTTGAGGAAAACTGAACTTCTGCAAAGACTACAACACTATTTCATGGGAACAAAGTGATAAGACTTTGTTACAGTTTTTCAGCTAAAGCTGACATGTGATGCTCAAGGTCTTCAGTGGTCTTGAGATAGCCAGGTGCAGAGGCTGAGGACAGCAGAAACCCAGGGGAGTTGTTCTGAAGCTGACCGATAAGTATTATGCGGTACCATAAACATCACATTCACTATAAATTGGGGAGTTAGCTGGGAACAGCCCTTTCCTTCTTCCCTCTTCCTTCTTCCATGGCTGACAGCTCAAGAGGGACTTGTCTACGTTCTTATCCCTGAGGTGCTACACCTGGTGCCGGCAGCCCAGTGAAGGAAGCCTGGTCCAGGGAATAACCCCACATACGGTCCCTACGCCCGGCTGGGCCCTGCTGCAGCCTGCTCCCCGCTCCGTTCAGGGACTACAGCTCCCGGCAGGCAGCGCGCCACCTCGCCGGCTGGAGACTACGCCTCCCGGTGTGCTTCGCACGGGCAAGACTACAACTCCCGGCATGCATCGCGGCGCCACGCCTCCCTCCCGCCTGTACTGCATCTCCCAGCGTGCTGCAGTACCCGCAAGGCATGCTGGGACGTTGGGAGGTGGGGTTCTGGCGGTGGTCGTAGCCCGCTGCCTTCCACGTGGTACGCTGCCCGCCGCGCCCGGGGCC
>NW_010205687.1:0-1215 GCF_000695765.1 Mesitornis unicolor
CTGTTCCAAATATTTTGCTTTTTACTACGCATAGAGCATTTAAAGCAAATTTCTTCTGAGCCCCTATTATGTCTGTTCAGCAAGAGGAGAGGTGGGGGACACGTCTCCAAAATAGTTTTTTTTAGTGCCCGGCTCGCTACAGTTCAGTGAGAACAGGGTTAACACGGAGCCGGGAGATCCTCGCCTCTCCACATACGCCCTGTACAAGCTGGGAACCGGAGATCGGCGTTGCGCTCACCGACCCTCGCCAGAAACAACCCGCGTCCTCCAAACCTGCAGTGACACAGGGAAACCACTGGGGATCAGGAGATCACCAGGATAGACCCGAGCTCAGCTGAGCCCTCACCGGCTGCACGAGTCACCGACACAAGCGGCTGGGTTATGGAAAAAAAAGGGCTGCACACATCAACCCCTCACCGATGTAGGGCTCAGCGTCACCGCCCGGGAACAGCGGGCCTGGGGAGGGCAGAGAGTCACAGAGCCATTAAGGTTGGAAACGACCTTCAAGATCATCCAGTCCAACGTCAACCACATCAACCCCTCACCGATGTAGGGCTCAGCGTCACCGCCCGGGAACAGCGGGCCTGGGGAGGGCAGAGAGTCACAGAGCCATTAAGGTTGGAAACGACCTTCAAGATCATCCAGTCCAACGTCAACCCAACCCCACCGTGGCCACTAAACCATGTCCCCAGGTGCCACATCCACACGGTTTGTGAGCTCCTCCAGGGATGGGGACTCCACCACTGCCCTGGGCCGCCCCTGCCAGTGCTTGACCACTCTTTCAGTGAAGAAATTTTTCCTCATATCCAATCTAACCCTGCCATGGCACAACTTGAGGCCATTTCCTCTCATCTCATCACTTGTTCCTGAGGAGAAGAGCCCGACGCTGCCTCACTATCCCCTCCTGTCAGGGAGCTGTAGAAGGGATAAGGTCTCCCCTCAGCCATACATATTTCAGCCCCTCAATGGCCTTCTTGGAGCGAGGGGCCCAAAACTGAACACAAGATTCAAGGTGCGTCCTCACCAGTGCCGAATACAGGGAGACAACCCCTGCCCTGCTCCTGCCGGCCACACTATTTCTGATACAGGCCAGGACGCCATTGACCTTCTTGGCCACCTGAGCACATCGCCGGCTCACGTTCCCCCGGCTGCTGACCAACACCTCCACGTCCTTTTCTGCCTGGCAGCTCCAGCCACTCCTCCCCCACCTGCCGC
>NW_010205687.1:1493-3885 GCF_000695765.1 Mesitornis unicolor
GAGCCTGAGCGGTTGCTACGGTGACGGGAGTGCAACAGGACGCACTGAGGGCTGGCCTTGGCGGCTCTCGGAGGTCGGGAGGAGCCTGGCCGCACTCTTTCGCTCAGTCTGGGATCTGCAGACGAGCTACAGGATGTACTGTAAGGGAGTGCTGGGGAAAGCAGCGGGCCCTGCTCGGTGGGGAGGTTGCGGACAGAGGGCCTTTCTTCAGGGGTGATCTGGGCCCGGGCGCCTCCGAGGAGGCCGGAGAGCAGCGGCGGCCCGGGCTGAGGGGAGCGGGGTGCCGAGCCGGGAGGGGTGCTGAGGTAGGAGGTTGGAAACCGGATTCACTGCAGCCCGCTGCCGGCTCCTCGATCTCCCTCCCGGGACCGCGCATTTAAGCGCTGGTCATCTTTCAACAAAATAGCTACTTTAGCTTTCTACAGCACCCTGGTTTGACTGTTATAGTGCTCTTTTCTGTCATTTTAATTCCAACTGACGGTTGATTTTCTGTGCTCTTTAGTTCATCATACAGGTGTAGTCTTTGAATTCCATCACTTGCCCATAACTTTAATTTACATTATTTCCTGGCTTATGTCACCTCTTGCACTTTAAACTGTTTCTCTGTTGAATTATTACCTCTCTGCCATTCTCACGGCCACTTTTTTGGTGTTAGATCAGTTCGGATCACCACAGCTTATTCTTACAAATAACTTCTGCCATGTCTTTCATACTTTTTATGTTGATTTGTATGGAATTTCATTCCGTTTCTCTAACCTTTATCTGCCTTTCCACTAACTGTGCTAAGCCTGAACACCTACGTGTGCTGAAACAGGGGAGGGAGGGACAGGTCCATTAATATCTAGCGTTTTTCAAAGCCATTAAATAATTGCTCAGCAGTGATTAGGTCTTTATTCTTTAATGTTGTATGCAAGTGTAATTAAAACATTGTTTATTTAATTTTATCCTCAAAGATTTGAGTCTTAAGATGCTGATAAAATTTCGAACATTTCTGTCATTCTTCGAGTATCACAGATTTGGGGTGAACTTGTTGCTGATAGTTTTGGTTTGTAGCTAAGTTTGATAGCTTAAAATTGACGCGCTTTGACCTGCCTGTGCTCTCTGAGTGTGTTCGAAGTCTCTTGTCCTGATGGGGGTTTTTTTGCCACTTGTTCACTTTTGAAGGATCACTTATGTGGTGCTGGAGTGGGTTTTCAAGGATCTCCAGAAATTAAACATTTGCATTCATAGCATTCTCATTTTCTCCCTAGGAGAAAAGCTCTCTCATCTCCAGTGATCTCTTTTGTTGAGAGTTTGCACATTGATTTTATGCATCAAAGAGACATTTCAAATAATGCCATTTCCCTTCCTGATTCTGCACCTTATTCAATCAATTCCAATTATTCAGGTCTTTGCTGGCATTCTTTTCACTGGGTGACTCTCTAAGTGCCAGGTTAAAGCCTCAGTTGTTGTAAGTTTTTTGTTTTGTATGTACGGCATTCTGTTGTAAAATTTTAAAACAACAAAACTTCCATGCTTACATTAAGAATCTTCAGCGGTGTAAGAGAGAATTAACTCTTCTTTCACTACTAGAACTCTTCAGTTTAAAATGAAATTAAAAAAAATCGAATTATTTTGACCCTCCACTGTCATCTGGACTTGACTTATAGGAGAAAAATATGTGTCTAGAAAAAAATAGAAACAAAACCAAAGTATAGAGACATACACTATCTGTCTTCTTTATATATCTACAGATATTTTCAATAAGTTTGTGTGGTAATGCTTTTCCTATGTTTCTCTGCCTAAGTACTTTGGTTCATTAACACCTATGGTTTGTATACCATAGATACTAATATTTTATTTTCAGATCATATGGTTTGATTTTATATTTTTTTTAATGCCAGAGAATCAATCACTTGCATTTAAGGACAGAAAAATATGGGGTTGCCTTTTATCAGAATCGGAGTGGTAGTAGTTTCATATTTAGATGGCCTAATTATTCAGTTGATGTTCCAGCATGATGGATAATGACCAGAAAACCTAAGCAGCGGGTGAGAAAAATGGGAATAGCAGCTGACAATTCTCACAGAAGGGCTGCTACTGTATTGGAGGAAGAGGGATTTGCAAGGGGAAGGCTTCTACTAATTAAAATAACAGCATTTGGATCATAAGGAAAGGAGTAATTTTTTTAAACAGGAGTAGGTGTGAAAGTTGAGGAGGAGAAAGGAGACGAAGACAACACAAATTGATTGCTGGTTGGAACACAGCACCAAAATGTCCCTGTTTAAGTAACTTTTCCCTCTGCCAAATTTCTTGGCAGAGTTTCTCCACTCCACGGCTGTATTTATACTTGTAAATGAGATCTATGGAATCACAGCATGCTTGGGTTGGAGGGACCTTTACAGCTGATCCA
>NW_010205688.1:0-8894 GCF_000695765.1 Mesitornis unicolor
GCGGCTGAGGGAGCTGGGTCTCTTCAGCCTGGATAAGAGGAGACTGAGGGGTGACCTCCTTAATGTTTATAAATATGTGAAGGTTGAGTGTCAGGAGGAAGGAGCCAGGCTGTTCTCAGTGACAGCCAATGACAGGACAAGAGGCAATGGGTGCAAGCTGGAGCATAGGAGGTTCTATCTGGACATGAGGAAAAACTTCTTTACTGTAAGGGTGACAGAGCACTGGACCAGGCTGCCCAGAGAGGTTGTGGAGTCTCCTTCTCTGGAGACATTCAAGACCCACCTGGATGTGTTCCTGTGTGACCTGGTCTAGGTGATCCTGCTCTGGCAGGGGGGTTGGACTGGATGCTCTTCAGACGTCCCTTCCAACTCCTAATATTCTGTGATTCTGTGATCTTGTCCTCCTTTCATTATATGTTAGTTTGAGCAGCTCTGCTTGCTGTTAAAAGAATACTAGATTTTTCCTGCTCTCAGTTTAATGTGTCATCAAAGCATTGCTGGCATTCTTTATTTCAGGTCTATAATTTATAGCAGTTTAGAAATGGCTGGATGTTTCCTATTCCAGCCAAGTGGCCACTTGCTGTCTCAGAATGGCTGGATGCTTTTTATCCCATGCCAATTTCACTGCAATCTACTAGTATTTTTTTGTTGTAGCAGTTCAGCTCACTGCAGTCCAGGAATTTTACTTGTTTCTTACTATCCGTAGTGCTCTATGGAGGCTGATTTTCCAGTGGTGCTCAGTCGTTTGTGCTCTTGGTGCTATCCGGGCTAGTGAGGTGCTTAATAAACTGGTCCACAGCATCATTTTTCCTTAGTTGTTCTGTCATTTAGGTTTGAGACAAAATGTTGTCTGACAGTACTCCAAAAAGTTTAGGGAGCACTTCTTTCTAATGAGTAAACTTGGAGCCATAGATGAAATCTTTACTGCAGGGCTTATAGACAGAATATATTATGTATCTTATAAATATATATGCCAACTGTGTCCTATTGTGATATGTACTGTACAAACACAGGAGGATATATTTTTAGCCATTCACACAAGCAAACTGTCCTCCACATTCTTCATTAATAGATTTTCTGGGTATTTAGACTTAATGTGTGGTTATGCTATCATGAAGTGGTTCTTTTTAAGACATTATGTATGCTAAGCATTTGTCAAAGCACGTATAAGCCCTTCTCTGCTGTCATACATACACTACTAGACCCTCCTTATTATTTATGTGTCCTTATTGGTTAACAAATAAACGATCCATTATTTTTTCTCCTGATGCGCTGCATAAACCTTTTTTTGCCACTTTCCTGGTGGCCTATCATTGTGGAATAATTGGTGGGTGCTTTTTGCTGAAATTCTCCTGAGGCAATGATCTGGAACAGTTTGCATATTGTAGCCACTATCTTGATTCAAGTCCTCCCCTTCCCGTGATTAAAGAAAGACACTGTATTTCATGCTTTTCTTCTATAGAGGAGCAATAGCAAGGAAAGGGGAAGCAAGGACACTGTTCTTGAGACTGAGGAAGTGAACTCTGATTCAAGCAATCTCAGTTAAATTTCCAGTTGCTACAAAACTTTTGGCTGTGACTTTAAGCAAATCCTTTGGCTCATCACAGGTCTCTTGAAGATTTGTTTTGTTTTTTTTTTTAGAATGGGGACTGACTCTTATTTTGTGTCTTGCAAAGAGGGCCAAGATCTTGCTGATCTATCTTGCAGCCTCCTTGGACTAAAAAAAAAAAAAAAAAAAAAAAAGATACATTTCACTGAAATACATAATTTCACAAAATGTCAGGTGTTGATGAAATCTAAGGAAATAGCAGCACGAACTGCACATCCCTGCCATGTTGTAAGTGATTTGTATTTGTAAGTGATCTTTCGTACCTCGGGGTCTAAGTCCCACTAGGTTTTTGGGGGCACGGCAGTTGCGGATGCTCCCCCCCACCGCTCCCCGCCCTCGCCCGCGCCGCAGTGGATCGTGCCGTCCACACTAAGCAGCAGCTGGTCCCTCTCTTAAAGGGGCCGCGACCTCTTTCCCATAGCCCGGCAAAAGGAGGGGGATCCCTGCTAGAGGAGGGGGGGCTTTGGGCTGATGGATTCCCCAGCCTGAGGTGGGCTGGCAGGAGCTGGTCCCTGCCACCCCTTGTACTGCAGGCTGCTTTCACCCCTTCTGTTCCCATCAGAGTTTTAGGCCAACAGGAAAGGTTTGTGGGGAATAATCCCAGCTGGTTCAGAGAAACTGAGAGTGGCTTTATCCCTAATTATATGAAAGAAACTTACCTGTCCAATTGTCTTTCCATCCAGGCATTCCCCTGTTGTCCACACCTGCACTGTATCTCTCCAGGTCTGACCTCCTTTCCTCCCCATTTTGTGCATCTTGCCAGCAGTCCCAGTACCAGTTTGGTAACTTGTGGATATATACTTACCACAGAAACATTGTGTTTGTGCCCGGCCCTTCTGTTTGGATTAGACCACTATTATTCCCCTTGTTTGAAGACCATTTCGTTGCTGCAAACTGTGAAACTTGTTGTCCCAACCCAGGCAAGGCCCATATCTGCACCTATGTGCCTCTCAGCCTTTCTTCACTTTACTCAGCCTCTCTTGGCACTTCTTCTCTGTATTCAATCACTCTCATAGGAGGAACAATTTTTTTTCTTAACTATAGCTGAAATTTTCCTTGGTGCAACCTGAATGTTACCTCTTGTCCTTCTGCTGTGCAAGTATGTGAGAACCTAGGAGGAGGAGTTGCTTCCTCTTTTCTTAATCTTGGCTATTCCAGTCATCTCTGAAATTAGTAAGTAATTCTTTAATTTCTGTCCATATGAACTTTTCCTGTTGACAAATATCCCGAGTTATATGGCCAAAATCTCTTTCAATTCATACAGTACTGACAGTCAGATAAATTAATACATATTTCTCATATAATTAAGTTCTACTAGCAGGCAGCTTTGCTCAAAGCTTGAAAGTAAACTGAGTTGTTATCTAAGGGCTTTGCCAAGAGATTGACAGTGCAGTTTCATGGGCCAGTTCAAAATACTGTTTGTTGCAAAAAAGGGAGTGCTGTCACTTCCCGTTTCCATCCCTGGTCATATATTCTGGTCCCCTTCATTGCACCAGCACTGGCATTCAGGATATCACCTTGATCAGCTGAGTGAGCCGAGTGGGACTGTGCTGGTGTTACTGTGGTATGCAGGCATCTCGAGCTGTTTTTGCAACTGTCCTGTCAGACTCCCAGCTCTGTTTCCTTTTCCTGTCCCTGGGTGACAGTGAGAGCTCATCTCTCTGTGTCAGTTTATCTGCATGTGGAATAATGGTAATAATGGGAACCAGTATCAGTAATGTATTGCGAGATGTTCAAATAAAGATGGCAAGGGAACCCAAAGTGTTAGTACTTACATGGAAACAATTTCCTCTAGATTCTTCACAGACTAATGTGAATACCCAATCAGTTTATCATCTAAGGGTGATTTAAATGCTTGTAGAAATGGTAGGATGTTATAATTTTATTAATCAGGTTATGAATAATACTAATTTAAAATTGTAAGATACCAGAATAGTCACACAATAAGTCCAGTATGAGCATAATATTCAGAATAAAATGCATAAATGTATGCTCCCATGTCATTAGGTAGATACACAGGTATTGATATCTGCTGTTTACTAAAAAGCCAAGCATGACTGCTTTTCTAATATTTACAATGCAAATTTTCTTACTTGTATTGAGTTTTATCATACTTCGTTATTAGACTATTTTTCTGGAAACAAAATGTATTTTAGACAGTCAGTGTGGGTGTGTCTGCACATCATTATCCCTCAGTAACCTTTGGAATAGTTATTGTCTTCCAAAATTAGGAGAACAAGATCTCAACGATAATTTGTTCATTTGATAATTTTCTCAAAATTATAATTTGATAATTATCCTTTTGATATATCTTTGATAATTATCTCAAAGAAAACATGTTCTCTTATCTCAAAGGTTCTTATAAACATAATTAAAATGCTCAACCAGGAAAAAAAATATCCTGTAAATGTCTCAAAAGAGAGAAAGGTTGCAAAGTGAACCTCCTCAAAGATTCAGCACAAGAGAACGGTCTTGTAAGTGCTCCAGCAGATTCAGAGGTCTTAAATAACTACACAGAATAAAGCCATGGGAAATCTGTTGTTCCATCTATCAAACTTGTTGGTTCCCGTGCTTGTGTGGAAACAAAAAGTTGCTGACTCTTTCTTTTTTTAAAATAAAGCATTTTCAGCCTGCGTAATAGAGGAGAGAAACTTGGCAAAGCTTGGTTCATGAAGTTTTGAAAACAAGAACATAATTAAAAACAATCGTAGATACAAACAATCACAGTGCCCTCTTAAGTTGTTGGCTTTCAGGAGGCTTACTCACAGCTGAGGTAGCAATGCCAAAGGTTTTTATTAGGCACTTTATTTTTAATGTAATTTCAGGAAAATCTTTATTACTTCTGGTAAAATTCCCACAGGTATTTTTTCAAAATATGCGAAAAGTTAAATACGGAAGAAAAGCCAATGATGACATAATGTTTGAGCACTCCAGTATGCTTTTTTTTTTTGGTGTGTCTGTGTTGCCTCTGCCATGGGAAGAATTAACAGAAGTAATTATTGCGATGTTTGAGACGATCTAGTCGAAGATCCCCCCAGCAGACTGATGGGACCAGAATGAGTCGGGCTGAGTTACTCCAGTGCAAAATGGAGTGGTCATTTGGCCTGGGTATTAAACTTAATTTTGTTCTGAGACAGACCTAAAGCATTCACCCAGTTGAGTTGCCCTCTACAAAGGCAAAATGCTTTTAACACCCTCACCTAGGTCTGCCAGAACTCATTTTATTATTGTCTAAGACTGGCACCTCATAGAAAATTCTTCAGTTATCTACAGAAATTGCGACTGAACAATCACTGCAATCCACAGGTCAGTCTCATGACTCATAATTAGCAACAGCATTTGCAGCAAGTACCACGTCATCTTGTCCCCTCAGATTATCCTCCTTCAGTGCCTTTGCTGTGGGACTAAGTCAGTACGAAGTAAGGTTGCTTCAGATTTTTCCAGTCAGCTACTTTCCCTCCTTCACTTCCTGCTATGATCTATACATATGAATCCGTATGACCTGGGTCACTGTCACCAAATAACTGTCATTATACTTGAGAGGACTGAAAAAATGTGGTTTTCTGTGGCAAAACTAAACCAACAAAAAAATAAAAACCCTCTCATTTTTAAAGGTCATCCCTGCAGGTCTGGGATTAGAAGTGCAGGGAGCAGGACGTGGGTTGCACAGAGCCTCCCGTGCTCCACCTATGGAGCTGCCGGTCTGGCCCCTTCCCCTAGGACCAATCTTCTCTGGTGAGGAGCCCAGCTGCTCCACAGGCTGGCTACTCCATCGACAATGATCTCCAGTTTCAAGTATGACAGCACCGACCTGCTCGCTCTCCATTCATCTGCAGGTGGGGGCAGCGGAAGAGAAAGGGAGGGAGGGAGAGGGAGGACACTGCAACCTACGTGAATAATTGATAGTGCAAGGAAAGGAGAGCAGCTGGGTTCCCTGTCTCCATCCGCTCACCAGCTGGGGATGAGAGATCCCTGCCCAGGTAGGGGCTGAACAGCTTAGCTGCTTTATTCTCCTCTTGCTTGTGCTGCCAATTAAATATATTTTGCATCTAGGAGGAATGGGAGCAAAGAGAGCTGGGGGGGAGGGTTGATCCAGATCTTCTCTGCTGCTTGCTTGGCGTTGTGTAATGGATGGACCTTGGGGCATTTTCAAGCTCAGCAGGGAAAGTGTCTGTACGCTTTTTAAAAGACGTTGTGCTATACTGCATTGTGTAGAGAAGCAGTTGGAGAGAGAGACAGACAGGGGGAGAGTGGAGGTGGGGAGAGCGGATGTCTGTGTAGGAGACGAGACAAACTGAAGAGATGAAGGGGCATGAAAGAGGGTCTGTCTGGACTCAGAGGAATCCCACCCTGATTCTGCCAACCTTTGACATATAATGATGAGTCCAAGTGGGCAGTGGGAGGTGCTGTCTGTGCACACTCAGTACTATATTTAGAAGCTGCGTGCAGAGATCTGTGGAAACAGCTGATGTGAAAACATGTATGTATCTATCTGTGTGTGCATCTATGAGTTTGTGATGACCGAGCATAATACTGTAGTAATATATTAAAAAAAGGCAGTTTCTGCCCTGCAGAGTTTACCATTGAAGGATATGCTGCTGTGTTTATGTGGTGCTGCGCAGCTTCTGATGTTCTTACAATGACTCAAATAATTGATAAAATTGCAGAGATCCGTTTATGTGCTACGACTAATGCAGACTTTTCCTATGCGAGCAAGATAAAATGCTAATGCAGTTGTAAGAATGAAAAAATTCTGTTAACAAAAGCTAGGAAAATACATAGCAAAAGGTATAGACACCAATTACTGTAATACATATACTAACATACCTACAAGGATACCTGACAGAGTGGAAACTTGTGAGCCTAAACCACACAATAACTATAAAATACATATTGATCTATGCAAATATAGACAAATATATGAATTACAGTATGACACTATAGGTACACAGAGTTAATCATATAAGAATGCAAATAGCAATAAGAACTGAATCTACTTCGTACAACTAAAGGCTTATATTAGGTGATATTGTTGCATCAGCTGTGTAAATAGTAACATTTGTTAGCCTGATTATAAGTTGAGGAACAGTAAGGAGAAAGGGAGCTTGTGATTTGCCTACATGTAGGAGTGATTTATTCATATGATTATTGCTAAAGGAGGCTAATTAGAACAGTAAATACGGTATTTAATAATTGTTTGCTCGCCTTGGGGTTTGCTGGTGGATCCTGAGGACTTCGTACACAACTGGAGTTGCACAGGAGGTTAGGTAAATCTGTGAGACAGTTAAATGAAAGCCGAGCACAGTCTGGTTTTGTATGTGAACAAAGTTGGCCCTTGTCTGTAGTGGCAAACTGCCAAACAATGACAGAAAGACCTGGCCTCTCTGCATACTTTGCTTTCACCATGGCCAGGCTTGCTATTGCTGCTGATAATGACCCTGGGATGGGGGAGGGCAGTAGTTACTGCTGGCAGCACTCTCTAGCAGCAGAAAATAATATCTCTTCCTCCTTCCTGGATGCAGCAGAAGTGGTAAGCTTGGCTCTTTGCCTTGTCCCAGTCACATCTCTGCTCAGAGATTCAGGTGAATGAGTAAGAACCGCTTGTGCAGAGAGCAGCTGCTGTCTTCAATGCCCTGGACTCATCTAGGAGGCATTTGGGTTGGAGTAAGGAAGTAGACTGTATGTGTTAGCCCATACTCCAGCATCAGATCTGCTGGCAAAAAAAAAGAGGTAGAGAAGAGGAAATGGAAACACCTGGCCTCTATCCAAGTTCCTAAAACTGGCAAGTGGATCCTTTTTTTTGTCCATCCAAAGTTGTCACTTATCTTGGTTGATTCCTTTTTCCTTACCGTCTCTTTTCCTACCCACAGACCCTTTAAAGCCCCATAATAATTTCTATCCAGGTCTTTCAGAATTTATAGGAAGCATTAGGATGAAATTTTTGCACGCCTACCCTAAAACTTTGAGGTAGCTGCTTGCTTTCTCTATTTTAATTGTTGTCCAACTGTATCAGCTGTTTGGTCTCTCTGCATTCTGCTTTCACTCTTCCTTTGCATCTTTTCCTAGCTCTCTGGCTCCTCTGTCAAATTCTGTCTCTTGTTCTGTGTTTCCTACTATCCCCTGTGTGAGTTAGAACAAATCCAGTGTGAGGCTGACACTTGGCATAAGGTTGTAGCTACTGCCTTTATAGGTCTTGATGTAAAGAGGGAACATTACATCATCCTGTGGAATGAAATTTGGAATCACAGAAAAAAACGTGTCCAGAAGAGCTCTGTTCTTATTTTAACATAAGTACTCTTGCAGTGGAAGACTGTGTTCTTATCGCCAGTTTTTATCAGGAATGACTGTCTATCGATGAGTGAATACAAATACATGTGGTTAAGGGGCTTCTGCCCCCTAAAAATTTGAGCTTCCCTAGATAATAGTTTACACGTTAGATCAGTGAGCTATTTCACAAGGAGGATATAGTTCCAAATCTCTGTAGTACTTGACATACATTAACTCCAAATACCACAGGTTGCCCAGAGAGGTGGTAGAAGCCCCATCCCTGGAGACATTCAAGGCCAGGTGGAACAGGGCTCTGAGCAACCTGATCTAACTAAATATGTCCTTGCTTACTGCAGGGGGGTTAGACTAGGTGACCTTTAAAGGTCCCTTCCAACCCAAACCATTCTCTGATACTGTGACTGAAGGCTCATGGGTTTGGTATCTTCTTCATCTTCCCTCGAAGGGAACAGAAAGTTGTGGACAATTGTGCTCACTTTCCCCACTGGATTCTGAGAGCCTGAGATGTTACTGAACAACAGAGTTGAGTAAGGGGCTCCTCTGCTGTCCTTGCCCAATTCTACTTGTCTCACATCACTGGCAAACCAGAATACAGCTTCCTCGGCTCAGCTGTCCCAGCACAGAGCTCCTGTGGGCTGCCTGCCACCCATGGATCCCATGGAAATGGGGAATCTAGGGGAAATTGATCTTCCACAGCAAAGGAGGGACAGAAGTCATCACCCCATCCCCACTGTCTCATATCCCTCCATCTGCCCCCCTCCACGTCCACCGCCGCCTTCTCGCCGCCTTTCCCTGTGCCGCTGTCCGCCGTGGCGTGGCTGGGGCTTGGTCCCAGCTGTGAGGTGCCCTTTGCTGTCTCTCCTTTGAAGCCCAGCTCGGGAGGAGGAGGAGGAGGAGGAGGGGTGGGGGCGGGAGCCGGGGCTTTGCGGGGAGCCGGGAGGGAGCTTGTGCCCTTCTCCATGGCGAGGCAGGAGCATAGGAGACTCCTGAGGAGGGGAGC
>NW_010205689.1:0-255 GCF_000695765.1 Mesitornis unicolor
CCTAAAGGACTTGTCAGCACGAGTCTGATGTTCAAAGTATTGAGAGCAAATCGCCTCTGAAGACACAGGAAAGATCCCATGGTGGTGATGTGGGGCATCTCTTGCTCTCTTTCAGGTTATCTGTTGGTGTTAGGAGCTGTGATATTCACTGGGAAAGGGATCTTATTTTGTTGGTTCTGGCTTGATACCATCTCTTGAAAGCATTGTTTCTGTACTGGGAGAAGAAGTAGAGGCTGGAGAAGCACACTTGCAGTC
>NW_010205690.1:0-2014 GCF_000695765.1 Mesitornis unicolor
GCATTTAAGCGTTGGACATTTACACAGCAAACAGTCTAGATAAGGGCTTAATTGCACTTTTCCTAGCAAATGACTAGAGAGACAAGAGGAAATTAATGAGGGTGATCAAGGGGGTAAAGCAGCTGTCTTAAGAGGCCCTGGAAAGGCTGGAGGTCCTCTGCTTATGGAGAAGTTGGGCGGTGGGAACAGGCAAGGATGCTCAAACCTTGCAGTGACTGGGGGGAGTAGAAGAGGATTGAGGAGGTGACCAAGCCAGGCTTAAAGAGCATCTCCTGATGCCACCGTTAAGAAGCTTGGGGCTAGCAGGACCAGCGGAGTGGCTCAGCAGGGTGTATCTCATCTTCACTAATTAATACATTAATAAAATCCTTCACTTGGATGTACGGGATCTGAAGGTTTGAGGTTCTTGTTCACGTGCATCTGCAGCCCAAAGCCAACCCCATCCTGGGCTGCATCACAAGAAGGGTGGCAGCAGAGGGAGGGAGGGGATTCTGCCCCTCTGCTCTGCTCACACCTCACCTGCAGGGCTGTGTCCAGCTTTGGAGTCCCCAGCACTAAAAGGACATTGAAGTGCTGGAGCGGGGCCAGAGGAGGCCACAAAGATGAGCCAAGGGCTGGAGCAGCTCTGCTATGGAGACAGCTGAGAGAGTTGGGGTTGTTCAGCCTGGAGAGGAGAAGACTTCAGGGGGACCTTATAGCGACCTTCCAGGACCTGAAAGGAGCCTGTGAGAAATCTGGGGAAGAGCTGTTCACTGGGACATGGAGCAATAGGATGAGGGGTGATGGTTTTAAACCAGAAAAGGGGAGATTTAGGTTGGATGTGAGGAAAAAGCTCTTCCCCATGAGGTGGTCGATCACTGATTGCCCAGAGGTGGTGCAGGCCCCATCCCTGGAGATATTCAAGGCCGGGCTTGGTGGGGTCTGAGCACCCTGATCTGGTCCCAATGTCCCTGCAGGGTTGGACTGGATCAGCTTCAGGGGTCCCTTCCACCCCAAACCATTCAATGAGTTTATGACTCTAAATAGCATCTCCTGATGCCACTGTTAAGAAATTCGGGGCTAGCAGGACCACTGGTGTGGCCCAGCAGGGTGTATCTCATCTTCTCTAATGAATACACTAATTAATCCATCACTTGGATGTACCAGATCTATCCGGCACCTGACTTAGCACTCAAATTGCCGTCGTGCATTTCTTGGTTGGATTTCTTGTTTCCGTCTTTGTGAAGAACGTTCAAGAGGCCATGTGGATACTTAAAGAGTTTCCAGAATAGACAGAGCCAGGGGTGACCCTCGGGATCTGTGCAAGCCCGAAATACTCTTGGATTGAAAAACTATTCCATGTATCAGGTGGTATGGATGTGTTTGAGGACGGTGGTCGCTGCTGCTCTGTGGTACGGCGCTCAGAGGCTCCGTGTCTGATGCTGAAGCTACCATGAAACGCACCGTGATTTTGGGAGGGGCTTTATTCCTTTCTTTCCCCTTCGTAGGCATTTCCTAAATTTGTAACTTGATGCTGTTTAAGTTTGTTCTGTGGCCCCTTCTTCCCCAGTGGTGGCAGTTTTTCCTCTGCTGACTCTTTTTGAGTAGTCCAAGGACCACGGTAGAATATATTGATCGTGGTGGTGTGCTTCGGCTTGGGTTTTCTTCCGAAAAGAAGGCTGCCCTTAAAAGTGAAGTTCGCTTTCAAACAAGCAAGTGACTTGTGCTGTCTTCAGCTGTTGAACAGTAAGGACAGAGTTAAGGGATCTGGCCATTTCCGTCGTCTCCTTAATTCCTTCAGTGTTTTTTCACTCTAATTTTAGGGAGTGAATTTTCACAATTGCTTGGTCGTTTCGTCCTGCCTAATTATTCTGTTTGGAAAATAAAAGTTCTATTTACAAATGAAAATTCTATTTCAAAATGAAAATTCTATTTAAAAATGAAAATTCTGTTTCAAAATAAAAATTTTATTTAAAAAAAATCTATTTCAAAACGAAAATTCTGTTTCAAAATAAAAATTCTATTTAAAAATAAA
>NW_010205691.1:0-209 GCF_000695765.1 Mesitornis unicolor
GGTCTTGGGGGGGTGCAGAGCCCTTGGGACAGCCTGGGGGTGGGCACCAGGGGGGGATGTAGGTGTGCCCCTGTGGGACAGAGGGCCACGGGGACACTCCGAAGGGGCAGTGGGGTGTGCCCACTATTCTCACCCCCCCCCTCCCCTTTTCACCCCCCTTAGGGCCCTCGGGCGACACCATGTCCGGGCACACCCCTTGCCTGAAGGGG
>NW_010205691.1:343-655 GCF_000695765.1 Mesitornis unicolor
CCACGCGTCTTCCCACCGGAGACGCTGTTTCGGCAAGGGAACGGGGTCACCTACCGCATCCCGGCTCTGCTCTACATCCCCTCATCCGCCACCTTCTTGGCCTTTGCTGAAAAGCGCTCCTCGACCAGGGATGAGGATGCCGAGTACCTGGTGCTGCGGCGAGGCCTCCAGCACGGCTCCTCCGTCGAGGTAAAACCCAAACCCCAGGCTGTTGGAATAACCCCTACCCCTACTTTTGGGATGCACCTGGTGACTGAGCCCCGTTTTTCCTCCTCGCCGGCAGTGGGGCGCGCTGGAGGAGCTGTCGGCGTT
>NW_010205692.1:0-1584 GCF_000695765.1 Mesitornis unicolor
GTTGGCACAGGGCTCTGGCACGGGGCCTGTCCCCTGTCCCGTGTCCCCTGTGCCCATCCCGTGTCCCCTGTCCTGTGTCCCCTGTCCCATGTCCCCAATCCCCTATCCCTTTGTGCTCCACAGTGGCCCCGATCCCAGCTTGGGGCACCCCAGACACCTGCCATCTCCCCTGGGGTGGGTGGCTTTTCTCTGGCAGGTGACAGCCCTCAGCATGGGGACAAAGACCCCCCTGTCAGGACCTCCCCTGCTCAGCCTGGGGACATTCTGGGGTGCAATGGGTCCGTCTCTCTGCCCACTGGGTTGTACATGTTCCAGGGGTTCACCCTGTGGCCTTGACAGCCACCCAGGAGGGTGCCAGCACCCGGGGCGGGGGGGAGAGCGGAGCAGCACCCCAGGAAGGGTGTTTACACTGAAAGAGGGGTATTTGCACCCAAAAAGGGATGTTCGCACCCAAAGTGAGTGTTCGCATCCAAGGGAGGGTGGCAGCACCCTAAGAGGGGTTGTCACCACCCCAAAAACGGGGTGTCATCACCCCAGAAGACCACTAGATGGCGCCGTCCGCCCAAGGATGCTGCGAGGGGGCGGGTCAGTCGCTCCGCCCGCCGGGGACCCCCCCCCCGCAGTGGTGACAGAGGTGGGGACATGAGAGGGCTCCCATGGGCACTGTCGTGTTGAGTGGGGGGTGTTTCCAACCAGAACATCTGGGGGGGGACCCCCAGCCTTATTGGGGGCACAGATGACGGGGAGGGAGGGGTGCTGGTTTGACCCTGTTGTCAGCTTCTGCCTCCGTGCACCCCCCGCAGAGCACCCCGGATCCCCAGTAAAGTGACTTCTGCCACCCCCACTGTCTCAGTTCCCCTTAGCCCCTCCCATCCACGAGCTCCCGGCTTTTTGGGGCTTCACCAAACCCCAACCTGGCCGAGAAGCCTCGGGCAGCCAGAGGCACCAGTGCCTCCCAGTCCCAAACTGGTTTCGGACTGCACAGACCTGCTCCCCGTTTGCGCCCCGCTCCCCAGCTGCCTTCCCCGGGCCTGCAGCTCCCGAACCGGCTTTTCCTGCTGGAAAACCCCCCCTCCCAGGAGGAGCCAGCGCTGGTGACAGTCGGGCTGGAGGGACAGCCAGGACGGGGACCTGGGGGTGGCCCGGGGGCTCCCCCAGGACCTTGGGAACCCCCACAGGGAGCCCCTGCAGAGCTCCAGGCAGGACAGGCGGCAGCGCTGGGCTGGCCCCGACATTGCTGTCCCCTCGGAATTAGTTCCTTAAATCCCAAATGACATTTCCCATGCGGGGAGATGAGCCTGGGCCGTCACCCACGGCTTCTGGGTCATGCGTCTGCCTCTGGCCTTGACCCGGCTGCTTCCCTCTGGAGTGGATCCCGAGCTCTATTTCTATTCTTTCTATTTCTATTACTTCTATTTCTAGAATATTTATGTTCTATTCTAGAATATATTCTGAATATAGAATATTTCTGCTCACTGCGCAGGCGTTGGACTAGATGACCTATAAAGGTCTCTTCCAACCCAATACATTCTACGAGACTATGATGACTTCTATTTCTATTATTTCTTTCATTTTTAGTCTATT
>NW_010205692.1:1788-2072 GCF_000695765.1 Mesitornis unicolor
ATTCCTATTCCTATTCCTATTCCTATTCCTATTCCTATTCCTATTCCTATTCCACTCCTACTCCCATTCTCTTCACATTTTTAATTACTTTTCTACTTTACCCATGACCCCGGAGGTGCTGGCAGGGCCGGGACTCGAACCTGTGATCCCTGCGGCGGCGCAGCTCCCCGCTGCGGCCGTCAGGTGGCGCCATTGCACCGCGCTGCGCTGCTCGGGGCGGGGGGACAGGACACACAATCCCAGAGGAGAGGGGCACATGAAGGGGGCAGGAGGGGAAAAGCCTC
>NW_010205693.1:0-738 GCF_000695765.1 Mesitornis unicolor
AGCGCGGCGGGCAGGCGAGGAGGACGTTTCACCTCACCCCGTTCTGGGGAGTTTTTAATTGTGGTGGAAATAATTTCATAGGCCAGACAGAAACTTTTTCTAATCGCCTTATTAGCCATAATTCCCAGCTGGGAAGGCTGGTCTGAGCAGTTCCACATGTGGAGCTGCTCTAAATGCCAGTAAATGAACCATTAAAAATGTGAGCGGCGGGCAGGCGAGGAGGACGTTTCACCTCACCCCGTTCTGGGGAGTTTTTAATTGTGGTGGAAATAATTTCATAGGCCAGACAGAAACTTTTTCTAATCGCCTTATTAGCCATAATTCCCAGCTGGGAAGGCTGGTCTGAGCAGTTCCACATGTGGAGCTGCTCTAAATGCCAGTAAATGAACCATTAAAAATGTGATTTAATTTGATTACACTGAGCAAACTGAAGGGAACAGTCAGCGAGGGGAACAAAGGGGTTTGTTAATGCTGACTCACCACAGTGGCAGCCGCTTTGTTAACGGCCGGGGCCCTCGTTAGGTTTGTTTGACCTCTGACCCCCCGAGTAGGTACTGATGTCCCCACATTTCACCTGTCCCCATCCCATCCTGGATGCTCTCACCCCACTGCGAGGGTCCCTGGGGAAGGACCCTTAGGGAAGGGGTCTCTGTGCACGGTCGGGGGCTGCAGGGTGGGGTGCAGAGCCCCCCCCCAAACCCTCGTAACCCCCGGTGTCGCGCAGAGCGGTCCCCGCAC
>NW_010205693.1:946-1548 GCF_000695765.1 Mesitornis unicolor
TGCCCGGGGTTTGGGGACCCCCATTCGGCAGCCGAGCAGCCCTGGGGCTGCTGGAGCCCCACAGCCCACCCTGCTCTGTGCTGGGGGGCCTGGCGAGAGCACGGGGTGAGGGGTGGGCAAGGAGGGCTGCCCTCAATTGCACACGGGCAGTGCAGTCCCTTTGGGAGCCCTAAAGGCAGACACCATGGGGCTGGATGGGCTACCCCAGGGGCCGAGTGCGGCGCTGGAGGTGGGGAGCTGAGCCCCCAAATCCGTCCTGGTGAGAGCAGCCCCCTCTGTGTGCTGGTGGTCCTGTTCATAGCGAGAAAATGGGGTGCTGTGCATACCCCTGGGGTGCACCGCTGTGGCCCTGAGCCCCAGGGTGCACTGCTGACCCCATCCCTGGGGTGCACAGCTGTCCCCCACCATCCCCCTGACCCCAAAATGCACTGCCATGCCCTGGTCCTTGGGGTGCACAGTCATCCCCATTCCTGGGGTGCATGGCCGTCCCCCCATCATGCCCCTGTCCCGGGGGTGCATCACTGTGCCCCTTGTCCCTGGGGTGCACAGCTGTCCCCCACCATCCCCTTGACCCCAAGCTGCACTGCCATTCCCTGGTCCTT
>NW_010205693.1:1811-2114 GCF_000695765.1 Mesitornis unicolor
ACCCCTGCCCCTTTCTCCCATGCCCCCCCCGTGCGCAGCCCCGTTCCTCCCGCCCGGCAGTGGGTACCGGGGGGGAACAGCCCCCCGATGCTGGGGGCGCGTGGATGTGACTCCATGTTGTTGGTCTGTTCCAGCACTCGGGGATTAATAGCTCAGATGCGGAGGTGCTGACCCTGTATAATGTGACAGAGGCGGAGAGCGGGGAGTATGTTTGTAAGGTTTCCAATTATATTGGCGAGGCCAACCAGTCTGCGTGGCTCACGGTCACCAGACCCCTGGCGAAAGGTAATGGGCAGAGCGCCC
>NW_010205693.1:2137-2365 GCF_000695765.1 Mesitornis unicolor
GGCGGCGGAAAACAAAACTCTGGGCTCTCTGGTTTCTGCTGTGTTTCTGGTGCGACAGCCATGGAAAAATACTCGGCGGGGCCGGCGCGGCGTTGTGCTCTGTGTGTCCCGCTGTGTCTCCCGTGTCCGTACCTCGTCACCGTCCCGGTGCCCCGGTGGCTCCGGCACCGCGGGTCCCTGCGGGTGCTGCTGCCCCGGTCACGGCACCGCGCCCCGTCTGTGTCACCC
>NW_010205693.1:2528-3133 GCF_000695765.1 Mesitornis unicolor
TCATCCCGAGGGTCTCTCTATAGCGGGGCTGCGGTGGCCTCTGTCTGCTCCCCGGGGCTCTGGCAAATGAGACTGGGCTCTTCTCCCTCCTCTGGCCTCCGTCCCAAGGATCTCACGCCGTTCGCTTCTCCCTCTTTTGCTTCCATTTTCCCTTCCAGACGGCTGGCGTTAACACGACAGACAAGGAAATGGAAGTCCTTCACTTAAGGAATGTCTCATTTGAGGATGCTGGGGAGTATACATGTTTGGCGGGTAATTCTATTGGGATCTCCCATCACTCTGCATGGTTGACAGTTCTCGAAGGTATTTACTCCTCTTCCTCTCCTTTTCCTCCTCCTTTTCCAATGTATGCATCGCGGGGAGGGAGAGAGCACGTCCCTGCCCGATGCTGGTCAACGTGGGGCTATGGGGCTGCTCTCTGCAGCCGGAGCAGGACAGGACCTGTGCCCCATTGCAACCCCTGCTGCACCCCCATTGGGGTCTGCCCCCGCTCTCTCCCTGCCCCAGGCGATGCATACCCAGGGGTACCTAACCAGGTGGAGCAGGACGGTCCTGCGCCCCGGGGCAGGGCCAGCACCGCCCGCACAGGGGGGTACGGGGGGGTT
>NW_010205694.1:0-1628 GCF_000695765.1 Mesitornis unicolor
CCCCATGGCAACCACATCCCCATGGCAACCACCTCCCTGGCAACCATCTCCTACAGCAGCCATCTCCTATGACCACCACCTCCCATGGCAACCACCTCCCATAGCAACCCCCTCCTTTGGCAACCACCTACCTATGGCAACCTGTCCCCATGGCAACCACATCTCCATGGCAACGCCATCCCCACGGAATCCCTTATGGCAACCTGTCCCCATGGCAACCACATCTCCATGGCAACGCCATCCCCATGGCAGCCATTAATGGCAACCACATCTCCATGGCAACCACATCTCCATGGCAATGCCATCTCCATGGCAACCACATCCCTATGGCAACTATCAATGGCAACCACCTCTCCATAGCAACCTGTCCCCATGGCAACCATTCCCATGGCAACCATTAATGGAACCACATCCCCATGGCAATGACATCCCCATGGCAACCTGTGCTCATGGCAACCATCCCCGTGGCAACCACCTCCCATGGCAACCGCCTCTCATGACAACCACCTGCCTATGGCAACCTGTCCCCATGGCAAACACATACCCATAGCAACCATCCATGGCAACCACATCCCTTGGCAACCACCTTTCATGGCAACCTGTCCCCGTGACAACCACCTCTCATGACAGACACCTGCCATGGCAATCCCATCCCCATGGCAACCCCATTGCCGTGGCAACCTGTCCCCATGGTGACACCATCCATGGTGACCACCTCCCTTGTCAACCACCTCCTATGACAACCATCCATGGCAACTATATCTCTATGGCAACCTGTCCCCATGGCAACCATCCCCATGGCAACCACATCCCTGGCAACCATCTTCTACGGCAGCCATCTCCTATGGCCACCACCTCCCATGGCAACCCCCTCCTTTGGCAACCACCTACCTATGGCAACCTGTCCCCATGGCAACCACATCTCCATGACAACGCCATCCCCATGGCAACCATCAATGGCAACCACCTCTCCATGGCAACCATCCCCATGGCAACCGCCTCTCGTGACAACCACCTGCCATGGCAACCACATTGCCATGGCAACCTGTCCTCATGGCAACGTCATCCCCATGGCAACCCCATCACCATGGAAACCATCCCCATGTCAACCATTAATGGCAACCACATCCCCATGGCAATGCCATCCCCATGGCAACCACATCCCCATGGCAACCATCAATGGCAACCACATTGCCATGGCAACCTGTCCCCATGGCAACGTCATCCCCATGGCAACCACCTCCTTAGCAACCACATCCTTATTGCAACCCTGTCTCATAGCAACCCCCTCCTACAGCAACCCCATCCCCATGACAACCCCATCCCCATGGCAACCCCATCCCCATGACAACCCCATCGCCATGACAACCCCATCACCATGACAACCCCATCGCCATGGCAGCCACCTCTTGTGCTCCTCCACAAAGGCCACGATCTCCTCTTTGCTGTTGGGTCGCCCAGGGATGGTGAGGGGCTCCTCCATGAAGGGTTCATAGAAATCAACCTCATTCAGCTTCAGGGTGAGCTTCTTGGCCACCTGGGGGAGGGCACATGGGGTCCCTGAGGCACCCATGGGTGCTGGTGGGGGACACACAGGACACAGAATCACAGAATCCCAGAACATGAGG
>NW_010205695.1:0-6999 GCF_000695765.1 Mesitornis unicolor
TGTATGGGCACCCAGGGACGCTGTATGGGCATCCCTGCAGCTCATCCCCCACGCCCACCCAACTTCCCTGGTGGGGCAGGAGATGCCCAGACCTCCAGCCCAGGCGCTGATGGTGACCAGCAGCACAGCGGGGCGCAGTCAATTTCAGGAGGACTCAGTGGCTGTCACAACACACTGACCCTTGCCAGAGAGATAACTTACTATCCTCAACCATCCTAGTTTTCTCACTAAACGAGCAAAATAATTGCAACAGTGTTCTGCCTCTCTCCCAGTTCCAGCAAGTAAGAATCCTCAGCTTTTTCAGGGCAAAAACCCAACCATCCCTCCTTTGATGTGCTGCCTGAAGGACACACACAGGACCCCTGTCTGGTCCATGCAGCCCCGCAGAGCCCCTGCAGTGCCAGCAGCAAAGCTCAGAGCCGCACATCAGCGAGGAGCTGTTTGCAGCTGTGGGGATGCTGCCTCCATGCCCTGGCCCGCAGTAGGGTGAACCACGCCAGGCAGCGTCCTCACAGCGAACAGCCCTGGGGTTTCTGGACTTAAGGGAAGAGATGGCCCTTCTGGACATCTCACCATTTCCAAAATCAGCTTATTGAAAAGACTGTGGTGGAGGGAAGAATGCGCAGGTCTTCTGTGGAAAACCATTTTGGGCTTGTTTGCAGCTTCTGAAATGAACACGTGTGAATTTCCTCTTCTGACAGAAGTGAAAGGACAATTCAGAGCCAGGAAGGACTCCGTGCTCAAAGGCTCGAGGCTGCATTGCCAATAGATTTTAACACCGACTTCATGATTTCCATTTTCTTTTGGCAGGTCCCAGTCTCTGTTTCTCTCCTTTTTCTGGAAATTTTCCCTCAAGGAACCACCAGTCATGGCCCAGGAGACTTTGTGTGAATGCTCTGCATTATGTAATGCTCTGACATTTGGCATTCCCATGGCATTATCCCCCATCAATGCAGAATAAGCTGTCAGAGCATGAAATTGGTATTTTTACATATTCTTAATGTACAGATGTCAGTCTGAAAGCCATGCACAAGCATTGTGATTAAATTCTCTGTTTCATTCTCTGCCTGTGCACAGACCTGTTCGCAAGATTTCTTTCCTTTTGGGGGGTTATGGGGAAAAGACACAACCTTAAAAAGTAATAATTCTACTTAATAGCCCTATCAAAAGGTGAAAGCTAAGTTTAAGACATTGTGCCCTGAATGCAATATAGACTCATAAATCCAGAGCACTAGTGTTCAATTTTTAGCACCTGTGCTGCTGGCATGGTAGCAGAAAGTGAACAACAAGTAGCAGATGCATACAGGGAATACAATCACTGACCTAGTTTCTGGCGCCAAATATATCAACATGTTTCAGATCAAATCTGCTCAGCGTTTACACGTTTGTTATTCTACATTAATTACCGTGTAAGAATGGAAGACCCTTTTGGGAGGATTAGAACGCCTGAACATAATGTACACGGAGAAAGAAGAGAAAGGGCATGAGAAAGGATCCAGCTAGGATTCCAAATTGCCTGATTTGGTTGGATTGATCACAAATACATAAAGAAGAGGCGCTCTTGAACATCACCACCTTGGAGGCAAATCTGCATCTCTACCCTCTGCTGTTAGGCTCCATCTCAAGGAACTGTGCTGTAGCAGAAGCCGATCACACAGACAGGCTAATTAAGGTTGGAAGAGACCTCCAAGATCATCAAGTCCAACCCAACCCAACCCAACGCCACCATGGCCACTAAACCATGATGCCAAGTGCCACATCCACCACTTCTTGAACACCTCCAGGGATGGGGACTCCACCACTGCCCTGGGCAGTCCCTTCCAGTGCTTGACCACTCTTTCAGTACAGAAATTTTTCCTCATCTCCAATCTAACCCTCACCTGGCACAACTTGAGGCCATTTCCTTTGTTCTATCACGACTTACATGAAAGAAGAGACCAACACCGACCTCTCTGCAAGAGCCTTTGCCATCTCTGGGGGCTTCCAGGACCAGCGTGGGTAAAGCCTCAAGCACCCTGCGCTGGTCTAGGAGCTGAACACATTGTGAGCAGAGGCTTGGACTGGAGCATTCATAGAATCAGAGAATCACAGAATCCCAGGTTGGGAGGACCATAAGGACCATCCAGTCCAACTTCTCGAGGTAAAAGTACAGTTTAAATGAGATGGGTCAGCAACTGTCAAGATGACTCTGAAAACTGACCAGAGTAGGGGAATTCTCCAGTTCCCCTGGAGATTGTTCCAATATCTCATTGATAGATTGCGCCAATATCTCATTTATAGATTATTCCAATGCCTGATTGATCTCATGGCAAACAAATCTCTTCTGGAGCTCAATGAGAATCTCCCCAGACACAACTTGTGTCCGTTACCCCTCGTCTTTTCCATGGGACTCCTTGTTCAAGGGAGTCTCCATCCTCTTGGTGCCACCCTTTATGTGCTGGTCCATGGTGATATGGTTCCCCCTAAGCGTTCATTTCTCAAGGCTGAACAGGCCCAGTTTTCTCAGCTCTTCCAGTCCTCTCATCATCCTCATCGCCCTTCTCTGGATCCTTCCCAACCTGTCCACATCTTTTATGGATAGTGGGTACCAAAACTGGACACAGTGCTCAAGGTGTGGTCTGAGCAGTGCCAAGTAGAGAGGGACAATGACTTCTTTGTCTCTGCTGGTGATGCCCTGTTTAATGCACCCCAGCACCCTGTTAGCTTTCTTTACAGCTGCAGCACTATTTGCTCATGTTGAGCTCCTCATCTACCAAGATCCCCAGGTCCCTTTCCACAGGGCTGCTCTCCAGCCAGGTGGAGCCCAGACTCAGCTGCATTCTTGGATGATGTATTCCCAGGTGCAAGAACTTACATTTGTCCCTGTTGAACTTCATACGGTTCCTGCTAGCCCCCTCATCCAGCCTGTCCAGGTCTTCCTGGAGGGTGGCTCTCCCTTCTCCCTTTCTCTGTCAACTACCCCACTCATTTTGGTGTTATTGGATGTTATATCACAGAATGGGCTTAGCAAGAGTGTGCGTGGCTTCTGGCTGGGACACGGTCTGGGATCAGTCAGACCATGACCTGCCACTTGCTCAGTGCTGGTGAGAGGGGGTGCGGATGGGTTGGGAGCACCATCGAAGGGTGCTGGGGACACAGGAGCTGTGAAATGGTCAGTGCTGGGGACACAGGAGTGGAGAGGAAGGCAGGGTTGCACAAAAAGTCAGAGGAGATTTGATGAAGGAAAGTGAGTTTACTGGAGTGAATGAGGCAGGTAAGGTTATACAGAAAAAATAGTTGTAGACTTTATTAGTTCCATTAGTTTCTGGAGAAATTGCTGATTGATGACATGCTTACTAAAAATTTGCTAGCATGGCAAATGTGATGGCACTCAGGCTTGGTTTTCAGCACAGATCTTACTCCTGGAGACAGCTCAGGAACAAATTTGGAGTGATTCAAGCCACAGACACAGCACGATGGTAGGAGAGCACCAAGGCTGCCTTGCCAAGTGGCCATTAATTATGGTCCTGAGTTCCCACCTTCGCAGCCCAGCGGCTGTGTGCGGCTGTGTGAGGGCCTGCCACACGCTTAGCACAGAACCCCGGTTCATGGGCCTTGGGACTGCCTGCAGCCCCTGTCCAAAATCCATCGCAGCCAGCAGAAAGGCTGCCGCTGCCTTCTGTGCAGATGGAGAAGCACCCTCAGTCTGAGATGCCCACATCTGTCAGGTGTGTACTATCTGCTGCAGTTCATCCGCTTATTTTGAAGGTGATGGACCATTTTCCTCTTTCTGTAGGACTTTCTGAAGTAAAGGATTGACCAAGGGAAGTCTCATGGAAGGCCAAAGAGGAGTTGTCCCAGCAAATCCACCTTTTCCCTCCAGGTGAATGTGTTTCTCGTCCTACCCACTCTGCTCAGCTGCCTGTCTGACCATCAGTCTGACTGGGAAATGCGGTGACAGAGAATTTGGCTGGATAACTACTGCCAGGTCATTGAATCACAGTGTAGTTTGGGTTCAAAGGACCCCAAACCCCCCCAGTCCAACCGCCATGGGCAGGGACACCTCCACCAGCCCAGGCTGCTCCAAGCCCCGGCCAACCTGGCCTTGGGCACTGCCAGGGAGGGGGCACCCACAGCTTCTCTGGGCAACCTGGGACAGGGCCTCACCACCTCACAGCCAGGAATTGCTGCCCAATATCCAGTCTGAATCTGCCCTCTTCCAGTTTAAAGCCATCAGCCCTTGTCCTGTCACTCCATGCCTTTGTAGAAAGTCCCTCCCCATATTTCTTGTAGGCCCCTTCAGGTCCTGAGCGCATGGGGTGCACCAGGCTGCATCCAGCCACCGAGTCCCTCGTGGTCCCTGCCATCACAAGTGCTGGGAGCAGAGCAGAATTGTTTGTGTGCAGAACCTTCACTCTATAAGGCAGCCTAACATGAAATATCTGAATGAGTCTCTTCTGGGAAATGAACCAAAGCCAAGTAGTTTCGGCAACTGCTTAAGCAACTCTCCGAGGCTGCGGCAAGATCACCGTCTTGCACCTTTGGTCCAGGAAGCAATGGGCAAGACAGCCTTTCACTGCGAGCATGAGTTACAGCGATCTGCAGCATAACCACAGGTTCCCCTCCAGTGCACTCCACCATGCTGCAGATCTTCACTGGGTCCAGAAAGAGATGTAAATCCTAGCACGGTGAGTTTTGCCTCAGAAAGAAGGAGGCTGGACCTTCTGCACGAAGGGGCTGTGCATGGGGCCTTGTTACTGACGGGATTGTGCATTTGGATACGAGTATGTGCTTTATCATCAGGACCAGGCCAGCAGAGGAGGACGTAATCCACACAGTGACTGTAAAAGGTAATCCCGAGCCAGTGGGCAACTTCCATTTACTGAATAAAATGTTTGTTTTCCCAAACAGGGGTATGACGTTAATCCTCATAAGGAGAAACCTAAGTCCTGTGCTATTCTGTGCAGGATTTCTCCAACTTCATTAAACTCTGACATCTCGGAGAGCAAATCCGCATTGTCACATGTCACTTGTGCTTGGAAAAAATGTGCGTATCAATGCTTAATACAAGCTTATTTTTCCTTCTTGTTTTGCAAGCGTAATTACGTTGTGAATCAAACTGCAGGCTTTTATTTACTTGTTAGCACTAAGTGTGTGTCAGGACAGATGTTTAAACAGGGGTGTGAGCTCAGTCCGCCTGTGCCAGCTGCAGATGTGGTCCATGTCTCCCCTGTACCCACAGGGTCTGAGGGAAAGGGGGTCAGGAAGAGCAGAGGCTCCAGTGGGGTCGATGGGCTGGTGAACACCCTCCTGCGCAAAGACAGCAGGAGGATATTGCTGGGCAGTTACTGGACCAGCGAGATCTTGGTCTCATCTAAATTGCTTTTCCCACGAATCTTTCTGTCTCAGCTAATGACATTTTTAATGGGGAGGGACTTTTTACAAGGGCATGGAGTGACAGGATGAGGGTTGATGGCTTCAAACTGAGAGAGGGGAGATTCAGACTGGATATTGGGCAGAAATCCCTTGCTGTGAGGTGGTGAGGCCCTGGCCCAGGTTGCCCAGAGAAGCTGTGGTTGCCCCCTCCCTGGCAGTGCCCAAGGCCAGGTTGGACGGGGCCTGGAGCAGCCTGGGCTGGTGGAGGTGTCCCTGCCCATGGGGGTTGGACTGGGGGGGTTTGGGGTCCCTTCCACCCAAACCAGGCTGTGGTTCTGTGATTCCAGGATCCCTGTGCCTGTGCTTTGCTGCTGCCAGATGAGGGGAGCCCAGGAACCTCGGGACCAAGCCTTCTGCAAGGGGACAGGCTGCTGCTTGGGTGCTGCCTGCAGAACAGGTTTCTGTTCCTTAGCAGTGGCCTGAAACGCTGCCTTCTGCTTCTGGGAGATCATTATAGACATTTTGGTATTTAAAAATGTGAGAAGAATCCTCATGAACAGGAGCTGCGACCCAGACAGCGCAGACCACACAGCTCCCCTGAACAACGTCCTGTAGCTCCCACAGCAACTGATGAAAACACCTTGTTTGGGGAAGAGTGTAACACACACCAAAATCAGTCTTCCCGTGAAGTTTTCCAGCACCACTCAGTAAATCATACCAGTGGTGAGCTGTCCTCACCGTTCAAAACCACAGAGTCACAGCATGGTGGGGTTGTCAGGGCCCTCTGGAGATCACCCAGTGCAACCCCTGCCAGAGCAGGGTCACCAGAGCAGTCACGCAGGAACATGGCCAGGGCTTTGGGTGTCTCCAGAGAAGGAGACTCCACAACCTCTCTGGGCAGCCTGGGCCATGCTCTGGACCCTCACATCAAGAAGTTTTTCCTTCTGTTGAGGCTGAACCTCCGGTGTTCCCGTTTGTGACCACTGTCCCTTGTCCTGGTGCTGGGCACAACCCAGCAGAGTCTGGTCCCCTCCCGACCCCCCTTTGAGATATTGATGAGCATTAATGAGACCCCCCTCAGTCTCCTCTTCTCCAGGCTGAACAGCCCCAGCTCTCTTGGCCTTTCCTCCTGTGGGAGATGCTCCAGTCCTCTCCTCATCCCAGTGGCTCTGTGCTGGCCTCTTCAGTTATTCCAGCATCCCCAGGTGCTCTGCCTGCTCTGCAGCCCATGATGTGACTGTGGCTCCTGCAGAGCCCACCAGGCAAACAGCTCAACACCAGGGACACCCTTGGACCAGGCTTGGACAGATCCCCAGCATCCCATACGAGGGTTGCAGCAAAGTGGGGTGACACAGCCAGCACAGCTGGCGTGGCAGAACAAGCCCAAAGGCAGAACAAGGCCGTGGCACATACAGATGTGACAACCATGGCACAACTGCAGCCTACAGCTGATGGTGGGACAGCCCGTGGTGGCATTTCCAGGATCTGATACTGAGGTACAGTCTCTGTCAAATCACAGGATCACAGCGTGTTTTGGGTGGGAAGGGACCCCAAACCCCCCCAGTCCAACCCCCATGGGCAGGGACACCTCCACCAGCCCAGGCTGCTCCAGGCCCCGTCCAACCTGGCCTTGGGCACTGCCAG
>NW_010205695.1:7341-7584 GCF_000695765.1 Mesitornis unicolor
AGCAGCAGTGGGAGCTGATGCAGGAGCACAGGGCTCAGGATGAGAGGCAGGCGAAGCAGCAGGGTCTGCTCGGACTTTGGCCACTGCAGAAGAGAACAAGAGCAGGAGGGAGGGGAAGGAAGGGCTGAGATTCTCATGGTCCCTCAGCTTTATCCTGAGTATAACATATGTGGGATGCAATAACTCATTGGTCAGGTCTGGGTCCACTCCTCCCTGCAGGTGCAGACACGGCCCCCATGGTGA